>NW_010201510.1:73321-84043 GCF_000695765.1 Mesitornis unicolor
GTTAAGTGTGAAGGCAAACATCCATCCACTTGTGAGGTGTATGGGCACACACACATACAGAGCATATATCCATGCATTCATAGCCAGACACACAGATCAACACAGACCAAAACCACAGCTCTCAGGCAAACACAAGCTGCACCAATGTTCTGCTCCCCTCTCTGGCTGACCAGGATGAAAGCAATTTAGCACAAAATACATATGTAAATACAGTATTTATCTGTCCACTAACTGGCCATAGACACCCAGTCTATTCAGTGGTTGGGCCCTGAATCATCCATGCATGACCCGCTCCTCACTCACTTGCACAAACAGGTCTCTCTCCAGTCCAGCTTGGACTCTCAGCTTCTTTCAATAGCCAAGCCACATAGCCTCTAGCCTCTCCCATGTAAGACCTAAGCTTCCAGCCTCAAGTCCCACTCACCAGTTAGTTCAGCCTGACCAGGGATCACACATGCTGAGATGCAGACCCACAAAATACCTATGCAGTAGTCTCTCCAGCTGCCCCTGCTCTTGGACCCTTCTGACCCATGGTTGCTTTGCCCTGTAGCTGGTAGTTAGACCCCTCCAGACACCTGGGACCCTGGGACCCATGATCTCCATTCCATGGTCTCCCCCCCCATGCACATACATGCACATGCACACAGAATACGCGTGTCCCTTCATCTAGTTAGAAATGGAGGTTGAGAAGAAGACAGACCAGACAGCATGAGTCAGGCACAGGGCATGGCCAGATAACTGTACTGACAATCAACCCTTCTATCGCCTTATCCCTCTATTTTCCCACACTTGTTCCTCCCTCAAACCACTATGATCCCTCCCTTCTCTCACCTTTGGTTCATCCCCTAAACATCCCATAGTAAGATGCAATCCAAAAATGCTCTATCCCTGCATCCTATAATGGGACTCACAGCCTGCAGACAGTGACTGCCTCCATATGTGGGGTGAGCTGGGGAGCCATTCCCATTGACTCACCTGGTTGATGATTGTCACACCTAGATACTGGGGCTAATGGCTCTCCTGTGACACCCCAGTGAGGAGCTGGGCCAGGATGTCCTAGTGGCTCTGACTGGATTCTTCTGTCACTGTTTCCCCGCTCCTTCATATTTTTGCAGATTAGCTTTTAATTAACATAGACCACCAGTCTATACAGCTCATCCAATCTGATAAGACTCAGTGGAGTTTAGAAAGTACAGGCATGGACACCAGCAGAAAGTTGTGACAAGGAAAGTATCCAAATCTCTTACGAAAGCAGGGGCATGCTTTTCCAGAAAGGACTGGCTGGGTGCAGCTGCCATGATTTCTTAGCCCAGTAGTAGCGTCAGAAGGGTTGGAGTCACTGCGGGGACTGCTCCAGAAGACCTTCTACTGCCTAACTGTGGTCTCTTTCTATCAGAGGAGGGAAAGCATCAGAGCTTTGCCACTCGAGACCCATCGGTATCAGCCGTGCGTCAGTCATGCGTCCAAGCCCTACATAGGCAATTCAAATGCAGAGCTGAGTCTAACACTGACTGCAGAGGAAAGGGGTGTTGCAAAGTGGGATCTTTATTTGCACTCTGCTCTAAAAAGATCTTAAAGATTACTGACAAAGCCCAGGACTGTTGATGCAGGTAGGTCCAGGGAGGATCCAGAACATATTTTCAAAGGTTGCTGCCTGCTCCCCACTTCTCCCAGGCAGGCCAGCTCTGCGCTCATGCAACCCCAAGCATTTGACTCAGGAATATTTTTAGCTAATGCAGCTCAATGGTAGCTGAAATAATGTAGCAGAGAGAAAATAACTACATAATGATTTAGGAGACTACGTGTGTAGCATGTACAAGAGGCTCTAAAGTGACATGGTCAATACTAGCAGAGAGAGAATCATCTCTGCATTCAGAGGTCATCAGTACAGGATCAATAAACTGAACTGAGGTGAGAAAGACAAAAACCCAAGGAAAACATTCACTGTCTAAACTGCTGGTAAGCAGAAAAAAAAAGGTGTCATCACTGATGACTGAACAACAAATGAAAAAAAAATCTTAGAGCAAATAATGCAGAACATTGTCAAAGCTGCCTTATTACCCATCTTTTAATTTTTCAACATTCCACTTCTCTTACTTATTAGCCCTTATGCTTTTGTTACCATTTTCACACAGATAAATTTCTATCTATTGCTTGTTCCCTTTGTCCTTTTTGCTGCATGTTCTTTTTTACACTGTGATCATTTCTTCTCTTTTAAGACTTTCAAAGTGTTATCCTATGCTTATTTTACTAAAAAGAAGACAGGGTGGAGGGAGGATCCAAGACAAGCCCTAAGGTTCTTAACCAACCTAAGTGGATTTGATGTTACAAAATTAATTAAACATGATAAATGAGTGGTCCTAAATAGCATGTTAGCACAAAAGAACCAGAGTTGAAACGCCACCACTTCACTGCCCAGTTAGGCTTAGAGGACACTGTCACTACAGCAACAGCCTCTCTGAGTGTCACACAGGGATCACACCATCTTGTCTCTCCGTTCCTGCCCACTGGCTTGTGCCAGTGGGCTGGAGCAGGCAGACAGCCTGGGAGCATTTATCATTGTGACTTCGGGTTGTTATTTCCACAGGCCAAATTTTAATGACTCTTTGCACAGGCCAAGCAGTGTGTAAGCATCCAAAACGTCTCTCTCAGAGAGTGTGTGCATGTGTATGCAAAGGTCAGCAGCAGTGACCATTCAGAGACCATCAGCAAAACCCCAACAGACCTCTGGCAGGAGCTGAAACTCTCTCTCACCACCTACATGCTAGAGGAAACAGGATTATTGCACACCTCAGATTTGCATTCAGAGTGTGAAGCTCTCATGCAAGCTGCTGCAAACCTCCTTGAATAATCCAAAGTTTCACTAGAAGTATGTATGTGAGTAAATGCTCATCAGGACACAGTCTCTTCCTGTCTGCTAAAAATTTGGGCAAGATCTCACATCTGTGAGTCTTGGGACTGTGGTGCCAGGTGCCCACCAAAGCTGCTTTATCACTCCCCCTACTCAGCTGGACCTGGGAGAGAAAATATAATGAAAGGCTTATGGGTCAAAATAAGGACAGGGAGATCACTCAGCAATTACTGTCAAAGGCAAAACAGAGTCGACTTGGGGAAAGGTTAATTTGATTTATTACCAATCAAATTAGGGAAGGGTAATGACCAATAAAAACTAAATCTTAAAGCACCTTCCACCTTCTTCCTGGGCTTTACTCCAGAGTTCTCTACCTCCTCCCCCCACAGTGGCTCAGAAGGACAGAGAATGCCGGTTGCGGTCGGTTCATCAGACATTGTTTCTGTCACTCCTTCCTCCTCAGGGGAAGGACTCCTCACACTTTTCCCCTGCTCCAGCGTGGGATCTCTTCCATGGGAGACAGTCCGCCGCAGACTTCTCCATAACTGGTGAGAGGCACAGGAGAGAAATGACTCCTCCTCAGACCCACACAGAACACGTACTCATGTCATTCACTGGGTGTGCAGTAACAGATGAGAAGGGAAAGAATACGCTGTGTCATAACCAAAGGTGCCATCCCTGGGAAGAATTAAGAATTACTTCAGGGTTTGTAGATTATGTCCTCCAGCTCTGTCTCTGCTGGTAAACCAAACAAGACTGGACAGCAGTTTTGAGCTTCACAATCATCACTGCTGTACAGAGCTTGCTCACTAGCACTGTTTTGAACAGGGCCAACAAACATTTTTCCAGAGCTTTGACATGTCTTAGGGGACACAACATGTTAGGAATTGCTCAGAGGAAGTTGACACCTGGCCACTCTGCTTGAGGAAGTACGAAGAGGTGGGAGTTTAGGCAGGTAAACATGAGTTGTGCTGTGCCACCCAGCTCCAGGGCCAGAGAACAACTCCCCTTCTACCAGCAGCATAGCTGCAGCTGCTAAGAGAAAATAAATCTATGTGGCAGAAGTTTGTGTTACCTCATTTGCTTCTGGCCTCCGCTTACTTTTTTGGCAGCATTAACTGATTCCACCACACACTTCCACAGCGCCTACAACATTGGCACTTGGAGGCTGCAGTTAAAAATTAAAAGTCAGGCAGCTCTGTAGCCAGCGCTACACTGACACGCACTGAGGACCAATGTATGGCAGAAGTATGCTGAGGGAAATGAGGGCTATCCAAGGACTTGTGTAAGCGAGCACTGGCAGGAATACACAGGAGTGCAAATTCTGGAAGGTGACTGGAAGAGGAATGACTTCTCCTGACTGACCAGCTGCTTAGCAATAGGGGTGGCAGGGGCTCAGAGCACAAATAAAACAGTCACATCCTATGTGTCTCTGACTAAATGGGGGCTTGAACCACTGCAACTTTGGGAAGTCAGTATTTTGGTGAAAGTAGCACCTCAGCTGGATTCTCTCTCGCCAAAGGCTTCTCTACGCAACAAAAAGTGTTTGTGCTCCCAAACTCTCTTATTTTAAACTGCACTAAAGGTGGCTGACAGGATGGGGAAATGTATCCACATCTTGATAGTGAAAGGCATTTTTCTTCCACTGAATACTTGAAAATAACGTGTAGATAGATGTAGATAGATAGAGATAGATGATAACTCTACAAATACATAAAATGACAAAGCATCATGACTAGAGTGAGTATCTCACCCAGAATTTTATGCTTCAGCTGCAATAAGAAGAGAAGCAATTCACAATAAATTTGACAAATAAAAAAGCCATAAAAGTAATATGTAACTGAAAAGCCTAGGCATTTGTTAAAGGAATTAAAGATTCTTTACTCTAGAAAAATTACCTGGAAGGACAGTATTACAAAATTCTGAATGTATATATTAAGTCTTTCACTGGTAAATTATTTACATTAATATTATCCTTAAAAGGATATGGAATAGAACTCCCTTGCAAAAGGTGTTCTGTATGGTGAGAATTTAGTTTCTTCCCCAGCAATGGTATGCAAGAGAGGAAGGTACAGCTGTCACAGCACACTGCTTTCTCTTCCAGTTTATAAGTACTGGAATGTCCAATCACCTGTTTACATTTTACATTTTACATTTACATTGACATTTTACATTTTTGGAGGCATAGCAGCCTTACTACAATGAGCATTCTAATATAGACATTTTATAACCTAATTAATACACTAAAGGACTGTGGACTTGTTCATCAAATAAATTTATATTCTGAAAGATTAAAACTGCTAAATTAAAATTTTAATTTTTAGGATGAGAAATGTAAGCCAAAGTAATATAAAGAAATATTCAGGTAACAGTCGTTGCTGATAATAGTATTTACTTACATACAGTAGAAGTGAAAGGTCATCTGACCCTTTCAATAAAGCTTAAGAATCAATGCTAAGTGGAGATATATCTGTGATTTTTTTAAAAATGAAGCATTTATTATTTACCTTCTGTGCTTTGCTGATTTCCTACACATCTTACCAGAACTATTTTCTATGCATTTATTAGATGCTGATTTTGGGCTGCAGGTAAATGCTGCTTTTGAAAAATGGAATGGCCGCCTGCACACATGATTTCATTTCACTAGGGCATTGCAATTCTCAGCCCTTGCTGAATTTTCCATCAAATTAAGTATTGCAGGTCTTCCCTTTACAGCCTTAGAGACTTCCTGGAAAATGCTCACATTCTCCATGTTAATGCCTGAATACTATGTAATGCAATTATGCCATCTCCTACATATCTATACTCTTGTAGAGCAGCAGGCTCTTCATCTGCATAACCAAACTGTGCAGATTGTCTTGAAGAATGGATGAGACCCAAAGTATACCTGCAGTTTGTAAAAATCAGTTTAACAAAACGGCAGCTGGCATTTCAATAGCTGCCTAGATTTAAGCATCAAAGATGCAATAACTAAAAAATGCCTACTGTATGGTGCTATGCAGGACACAGCATTCCTCTCAAACTGGTTTACAGCCGCTGCACAACGCGGTGAGCCAGACTGCTGCTGGGAAGAGCAAAGGGAACAGGGGAGAGGGATGGGACAGCAATAATTGCTGCTACAAGAAACACAGTCTTCCTCCTTCAGTAGCAGTAACTGCCCTCCATCCCTGCAGCAGGGATAACAGCAACTCATTTCGTGTAACTGTGCAAGAGACAGCAAGAGTTGTTTAAGCTGCATTACTTTCATGAATAACAGTTCCCCATCTCCTTGAGAAAAGGTATTCAAGGGAGAAAGATAAATTCTGCCCACAACAACAGCTTTCAGCCATTCAGCCCACAAAAATTCCTATGTGCTTTAAGCTTTCTCTGTGTAGCTATTGCAGCCTCAGGGCTTATACAATAATGAATGTACTTAAATGAAAAAGAAAGAATGTCTTTCTTTCCGGCCTTTTTTTTTTAAATAAACATTATTTTTTTTATTGCACTGCATGATAACAGCATAAACCAACTTCTATTCTATTTCTGAGCCCTAGAGCTGTACATTTGCTTCTTTTCTTAGCCAGTGAATACTGATGCTTTTTATTTGTATTTTGCTGTTATGCCACTCTATTATATAAAACATTTTTTGTAAATATCGTTACCTGTTAAAGACGTTTAGTTAACAGATGAGTTTAAATTGGCGATCTAAAGAAAAGGTATATGCCTATATGCTGCATGTTGATTAGAACATCTAAATGTATATTACAGGTGCCATGTCAAAGTTGCTCATCTGAAAATCCAGTCCACCATATGATGCTGTCCTGATTATCTCCTTTTCAAGGAGTTGATGAGATTTAAAAGCAAAAGCACTATTAACTCTGAAAAAGCTAGCTATATCTATGGAAATACTTGTAATTTGGATATGGTATGTTCTTTTAGAGATTTCCCTTAAGTATGAATTGCAAAACACACTTCAAGCATATCTCATCAATCTTGGTAGAACTAATCATGTAATTATTATGCTAAGTGATAAAAAGCAGCATACACACACACACAGAGAGGAGCACAGAGAGACAAATGCCCTGAATAACACCCACCTACTCCCAGGCCCATCACAGGAGCCATCAGCCCACCCGTACAAGCCCAGAGTGGCACAGAGGCACAAAGGTGGGCAGGAACCCAAATTAAAGACCTAGAAGAAGGGACATCATGTCCAGGCTCCTCTCCAGCCTGCCCAGGGGAGTCTCAGCCCCAGTGTTCAGGTGTGACACCCCTCCTCATGGGTCATGGGGAGCAGCTCTCCAGATCACTTCTCAGACTAAGGGAGGTCACTGCTTAGGGGTGTGGGACACATTGTGGGATGCAGTGCAATGCAAGATAGGATGTTTAGGGCAGGAATCAAAGGCAGGGGAGGTATTGTCGGGAAGAACAACAAAATAGAGGGAAGAGAGGGATAAGAGGATAAAAGGAGTCAGCTGCATGTAAACAGGTTCCTTATTGGTTCACTGGCCTGGCTGCACCCTGCACTTGACCAGTGCAGTCTGTCCTGTCTTCTCATTAAACTCCATTTCTAATGCTTTCCCTCAGTGTAGGACTCTCTAGTCAGTGTGTGCACGGAGGTCTGCATGCAGCAATTAAGGTATACTCATAGGCCACAGGTGACCCTCTGTCAGCAATTAGAGTGAGCGTGGGTGTGCAAGTGAGTGTGTGAGCACTAGCAACAATCAAACTGGACCAGCTGGTGGGTAAGTGATGTGACTTGGGAGACTGTCAGAGAGATGTCCCCATGGCTATGAGCAAGGGGGGCTGTACAAGCTGCTAGAGTGAGGCTGACATGTCCAGGTGCCAGCAACTGGGGAGACTGGGATTCCGGGGAAGCTATTGGTAGACTAGGTGTCTAAGCCCAGCTGCTGGAGGGATCCACATGGTGCATGTGCATTGATACATAATCCACTGACAGACCTTCATCATGTTCAGCCAGGGAGGGGAGCAGGATAAGGCCACTGATTCTGTTTGTGCTTGTGTGAGTGCTGCGTGTGTCAGTCTATGTGGCCTACCTTGTTTTCATGTATATATTTTGTTGTGTACATGAGTACAAATGCAGGGCACTTTTGCCAAATACAGATCATATCAGACTAACTGGTTTCCCTTGACAAGACAGATGAATTTTCCAGACAGAAGACACACAGCAGATCTCATTTTTCTAGCTTCATAAAAAATTCTACACAGTAAACCTCTGGTTACTCCAGAAACCCAGAGAGGTTGTGGAGTCTTCTTCTCTGAAGACATTCAAAACCTGCCTGGACACATTCCTGTGTGACCTTCTTTAGAGAAACCTGCTCCAGCAGGGAGGCTGGAGTAGATGAGCTTCAGAGGTCCCTTCCAACCCCTACCTGTGATTCTGTGATATACACCAGCAGATCACATCAGACTAAGGTAGCAACTGCATCTTTAGCCGTCCATAACACATAAGATAAAACTGGTATTGTAATAGAAGACTTCAGCCTAGCTGACAATGAACGGACAAGGTCTTGTGTATGTAGCCTTGGAATTTTCCAATTCAAACATTCTTGAAAATAACAAAATTTTCATATAGCATTTGTTTTTGTTCACCAGGACTGAACATTATCTTAGGATTTACCCATACTACCAGAAAGGAACTGATCACACAAGCAAAGACCAAACGCTGCTTATATAAAAGTTACGATTTGTTTCTTTTTGCTATATGCATTCTTGAAGAGTCCAAACAATAGCAAAAACATATTTACATATGCATGCTACCCAGTTACAATTTTGTGCCTCTGAAAGAGACCACTTCTACAGTGCTGTATGGACTGCCAAAAAATCTAAAAAGGTAAGGAATACAAGTTTCAAGAAAAAACTAAAAACCATGAATGACAGTTTGTAGTGCTTTAGCTAAGCTGTGGAAAACATTTAGTCACAGCTAATGAGATAAGATTACAAGAGCATCAAATTTGCTTGCTGAGAGAGTAAAATAACAACACTTTTTAAAACACTAAAACAAAAAATCACACCCCTCATATATAACATAGGAAAAAAGAAAAATGGAAGCTTATAAGATGTTTAATTATTTTGGTTAGCTCTTTTCTAACAAATTGAGAACAAAATTAACTCTAATGATAGTATCAACCCATTAGGAGATCAGAACGGTTGAACAGTTGATAATAGAGTAGGAAAACCAGAAATATTTGATTAGAATCAGATCTGGTCTGGGGAGAAGCAGGTTATGTGTTTATAGCAAGGAATGGCAGTTAAATACTTTCCGTCCCAGCAATAACTGAAAGGGATGTTAAGTTGCTAATGTCTGCTGAGCCAAATGCCGTAATTAGAGTCGTGTTCTCTTGCAGCAGTCCTAACCACTAGGAGCAGACAGAACAACATCCTCTGTTGGGCAGGAGGATGTTCACCTGGAAAGGGGGAGGCAGAGTCTCGGATTCCAGACCGTGTGACTTGTGAGCTTTGGGATTAGAATTTTCAACAGAAAATGTGCATGCATAGACAGTTATTTTTTTATAAGCTGAGGCTGGAACACAGGACTCCTTTTCCTCCTCCCTGTCACAGATCCCACAGCTGTGCATTAAACTCCCCACAGAGCTGCAAGGGGAGACTAACTGGTATTTTACTGTGGAGTCTCTGTCTCCATGTGGAGCCCTGCAGCACACTAACTCCTTTGTAGACCTAGCCACCTATTAGCATTTGGCACTGCTGCAGCTGCTCCTGGCGTGTCTCTCTAAGGCTATGTCCACGTTGCAAGAAAGACATTGATGAAGCACTAGTAAGGACTCAAAGAAGAACTGTGAAAGTGATGAAAGATGCAGTCAGTGCAAAAGCAGGCAACTCATTTATTTTACTGATAAAAAGGTTATGAGGCAAATTCATGATAGTCTAGAAGTATTCTCATGGGAGAAACAGAAATTGTATACTATCGGGTCTGTCAGTCTACTGGCCAAAAAAAACGAGATCCAGAAGATGGATGACAAGGATAGACAAATTCCTCCTAGGAAAGAGGAACAAAATTTTAACCCTAACCATCAACAACCATGGAAAAAATATGGAGACTTGTGGAAGATCATCTCCATCACTGCCAATTCGTAAACCAAGGTGAATTCCCTCCTCCCAAAAGACATGCATAGGTCAAACAGAAACTAGTTCGTGTAACCAGCAGAGAGTGTGTTGAAGGATTATTTATCTCAGCAGGAGGCTTTTATCTCAGTATCTCTGACTGCAACTGGTAAGATAGGCTCTGCAAAATCTCAAAATAAGCATCTGCTTCTGAACATCATTTTTTCTCTACTGATAGACTGAAGGTAAGATTAATTTCCAAAATGCTATGGGATGCCAACCAGAGTCACTGAAAAATGCTGAAAAATTGGAGAGGGTCCAGCAGAGGGCTACCAAAAGCATTAAAAGGCAGGAGAACTTGACATCAGAAGAAAGACTGAAGGAATGGGGTTTGTCCAGCCAAGAGAACAGAAAGTTCAGAGAAGATTTAATCAAAATCTTCCAATACACAGCAAGTAGTTATAAAGGAGATGCAGGTACTCTCTACAGAGGGAAACTTGGTATATATACAGGACAAATATGCTATAATATCTGATGTTTACCTACAGGTAGATTTGTAAAAAAAAAAAAAAGGAAGAAAATCAATGCCAAAAGAAAAATACAGTGTTCATTGCTAAAATTGTAATGTCTCTTTTTGTTGGTCTGTTGAGACAAATCAGTAACCCTAAAATCAAAATAGCATATTTTTATCAAAGCTAAGAATAGCTCCATAAGCCAGATTTACTCCTCTTACCCCTGAATGAGTTTCACTGTTTATGAATTTCAATCTACTGGTAGTTCCTGTGCCCTTGTGGCCAAGAAGGCCAATG
>NW_010201511.1:0-10647 GCF_000695765.1 Mesitornis unicolor
TCTGTGATTCTGTGATTCTGTGAAATGAATTAAAGAAAATTCAACAAAAAGTCTCTATTATAAACACACGCACACAAGTTTGTTAAATGCGCAACAGCACAGACTGCTTTCTGTTGCAAGCACTTTGCTCTGTCTATCCTTGCTGTGTAATGAGGAAATCCAGTATCCAAAAGCTAAATTACACAGTAGGGTGTTTGAAAGCAAGGTCTAGATTTTGATTTGAAATGCCTTGCTTAACAGCATTTCTTTTCATAGGTGAGAGTGCTAAAATAAAGAAAAATGGGTTTTTTCTATACCTCAGAGAACAATAATCTTAGGCTTTGAAAATACAAACCCAAAGCATTTTATTGTTGAATTATGGACTCTCTGAGTCATAGCATATAACCTGCTTTGAATCGTAACACAATATCCGTATCACAGAGCCCAGTCACCCATACTGAAGATAAATTAAGCATGATCTCGTGGAAAAACAGTAAAAAAGAAGTTATTTAGAGTATTTAAACAGTGCAAAACTATCAATTTCTCTTTAGGTGGCGATGTGTGAAAAATGCAGTTCTGCCTTCCAGACGCTTTCTGTGCATCTCCAGGTAAACTGATTTGAGGGAGTCAGGAAAGCACAGGGTTTTATTTTCATAGAAACCAAAACATTCAATTTTTACAATTTATATGTGCAAGTTTGATGAGAATGAAAAAAACATTTAGTGGTTTTGGGAATGCAGAAGGAGCAGGCTCCTGTAATATGAGATCACATGGCATGGTTTACCTGTTGAAGAAGGAAAAGAAGTGCCCTGCGTGGCACATCTGTCTCCATAAGATCTCCAGGCAGCAAGGCACTGCAGGAATCTGAGTGGCTGGCTACCAGTGGACTGCTGGAGAAGAGGAGAGCAAGAAAGAGAGTGAAGAAACATCTTAATGATGAGATCCTCATCACATTAACCGAGGGTCTGTGAGCTTTATGCCATTCTTTAACGTAAAAGTCAGATGAAGGGGGACTGCTGTGCTGGAGAAGGAACATTTCTGTTCTGAAGGGGATTCAGAAATCCAAATAGTGTCTGAATTTGTGTGAACTTTTGCAGGCGAAAAACCTGAACAGGCAAACCCAATTTGAGTGTAACTATTTCTTCTAAAAAAGCCAACATTTTTTCCCTCTGGTTTGGAGTTTTATTGCAAGACAAAGACAGCCTAACTTCATTAAAAGGAAGCTCGTACCCTCGTTTCAAAGGCACTAAATGCGGTCTGTCTTTTCATACTAAAATTAAAAATGTTTAGCTAATTAATTTCACGAAATGCTCTGATTACAATGGAGTTTTCCTTTGAAGCTTAGAGCTGGTTATGCAGCGAAACAGGACATATATATCAAGCTGAGCAGAAAGAAGACCGGAGCTGCTGAGCTGAACGTTCCACATTGCTTTATCCTACACTTAAATCAACAGCATTTTATGTATTTCTCAGTGGGAAGTGTTTTCAAAAGAAGAGAAAGGGGTACTGGAGTAGAGATCCAGAGTCGGATGAGTACTGTGTTAGACTCCTTGGTCTGGCACGAATGCATTATAGTTCACAGTGCCCCACTGCAGATGTGCCAGCTTGATCCTCCAGCACGCCGCTGTTTGACACCTCATTGTAAAGACAGCAAACAGCCTTGGGCACAGGAACTGTGCTACACACTGGAAGAATAAAGAAGCTCTTCAAAGGAAAAGATGCAATTTTTTTTCCCCCAAATGGCATGGTATATGCATCATATCATATGCATCATTAGATAGCTTAAAGGAGAAACTCGAGTAAACTACACGTGAATAAACCTGACATAACCAAAGGGCATGAAGAGATGAAGTTTCTAGTCTTCCTGGGTTTGGATACCACTGGTGTAAACGAAAGAGAGAAATTATTAGCTACACTGAACAGAACCATAGCTGCACCGAAGTAAAGAGGAACAGGAAAACTGTATAAGCTGGTGCAAGGTTGAAGGGAGCATTATCTTCATATTAGGAAAAAAAACCCCAACAAGTTAATCGATATTCATTCTAAAATAGTACTTTTGATGGAATAGTGAACTTGAGCTATCTGAAATGAATAAACATCCATAAAAGTCAGGGCTTTTCAAATGCCACACACATTTTTCTGAATTCTATATTTAGTGGTCTATCAATTTCACAATTTCTGTTGTTTATGAATTGTGGAACAGGCAAAAATATCTCCCAAAGTCATCTACTTGCATGGTCTATCCGGTCTAACTTTAGAAATCTAAATCTCTGTCTGCATCAGTACATTACAGCAAAGCTGAAGGGAAAAATTCAAGCTGTGACTCCCTTATTATAAATGAAATCTGATAATCAGATAAAGGGTTTATATCTCTGAAATTAGCTTCCAACTTCATTAAGCAAGCTCAGGTTTGATTACAAGTTTGTTGTTCATTATTATCTTTTTTTTCTCCTACAGGGTCTTAGGAAGAAAAGAGATCCCTCAAGATGTCCTATGCACAGCATTACGTTGATTAAAATTCTTTAATGTTTGGAGAAACAACCTCTTGGATAATGTTTAGGTGCAAAGAGAATGAATAAAATACACACACACTCTGTTATTTGCTAGTTATGCATTTTATGTTGACTAGTTTATATGGCTGCACATGTAGAGTGGGAAAATAAGGAGTAGGAAAAGTATGTGTTATAATTTACAAACATTTTAAAATTAAGAATGTAAAAGCAGCCACACTGGATAAGAGATCTGTACAGCCCAGCATTTTCATTCTGACAAGCATCAAAATTGATGCCTAGGAAAGTTTCCAGTGACTTCAGGCTCATAATGGCTTTTCCTCCCATTAATCTGTCCAGTATTAACTTCAACTTAGAGAGCCTCTGTCTACAATGTCCAAGAAGGAATTGCACAAATTAACGACCCTTTGCATGAAAAGTCCACTTCTTTCACTTCCTTTTGGCCTCCTATCTGTCTGATCATCATCTGATGACTTTCAGTAATACATAAACTAGCCACAGTTCTTCCACACTTCTGCACATGCTCCAGGCCAAGACAGAGCTGTTAGGAAGTTGGGTTTTTTGGGGGGATTGCTTTTGGTCAAGCAAATAGTTAAATGAAATTCAACGTAAATCAGAGGAGCTACAGTCCAGATTCAGCTCAAGCAATGACTAAGCAATAGATAACTTAAGAAGTTATCTAATCATGCTCTTCCTTCCCTCATTAGCTCTAAAGATTGTCATTGGCAACTCAGGAAATCATAGCAAATGAAGCGTCAAAAGTTGTAAAAGTGATGAGTGTAATCACACTGATGAACAAAATTCAACAAGTTTGCCAATTTTCATTGAGGAACTAAAATGACCTGATAAATGTTTAGTTTGGATGAGGAAGGAATCCACCAGTCTTTAGAATAACACTCCAACTTCTTATCATTGACATCCTTATCACAGAATCACAGAATGGTTTGGGTTGGAGGGGACCTTAAAGCTCATCCAGTTCAACCCCTGCCATGGGCAGGGACACCTCCACCAGCCCAGGTTGCCCAAAGCCCCGTCCAACCTGGCCTGGGGCACTGCCAGGGAGGGGGCACCCACAAATGTTTTAGAAACACCTTCAGCCTTTCTCATTGTGTTTGTAGAGTTTGCCAGGCTGTGGCTCCCAAGTGGAGCGAGGAGACTTCTGAAGGCAGGCATCCAGTGTCTCATGGTATGGCAATGGAGTAGCCAGATTCAGCATTCCTGGTAGTTACTGAATCTAGCCATGATTTCCTCCTATTTCCACAAAATGTAAGTAACTAGGAAGTGAATGAGAAATACCCAGCCCAGTGTAGGAGGGTAGAAGGTATTGATAAAAGTCAGCAGCAAGTGTCAATGAGCTGATCCAAGAGGAAAACAGGGACAAGTAACAACAGAGAGGAGCTGTAATGTACATATACCCAAAATGTATCAGCTTGCACCGCTCCTTCTCAAGTTTGAGTCTCTTAAGCAATGCCACAGTATGTACATATGTCAGTGGATAAATTACTATACATCATAATTTCAAACATCAAGTACACCCAAAACCAGAGGAAGAAGTAATTTTAAGTAAGCAGACCTAATCCAAATCTCCAGATGCTGATAACATTCCACTTAGAGGTGCAGATTTCTCTTTGGACTTCACAGGTCACACTGATTTTCTCTAAACTCTCCATAGTTTTACATATTGCAGCACTTCTTTTCTATTTTTAAAACCAGAAAAATCTTTTCTTATCCTTAATATCTACTTGTAACAATACATAAAGTAGTTAGCCCCTGCTACCGCAAAATTTTCAGGCCACGCAGAGTAGGTTCAGATCAATACATGCTCGGAAAGAAGGATTCCTTAAGTGCCTATAGTCACTGGAGTAAAAAATGTATTACTATTATTTATTACTATTAAAAACCATGGCGGGATCAGGCCCATCTTCTTTATTCAAACATTCATTTAAAGAACATTTTCCAGAATGATGAATACATTACATGAGCTACAACTGCACTTGTCAAAGGAGTAAATTCCCTTACGTTGCGTATGAAACATTTTGCACCCAGCAGTCGTTTGGTCTCGTAAGAGAAATACCAGGTCCCTCCATGAACACCTGACAGCGTGCTGAGCCTTCCCTGTCCAGCGTGACAACACATGAAAGGAATCTCGGATGGCTGTCTGCTCATGTCTTTAATATGTTTTGATCATTTACTTCAGGAAGCCGGTGACTAAACCTTCCCAAAGGCTTGCATTGTTCCTCTCCAGTGGAAGATGCTGAAGGAAGCAATGCGAGCTGTGCACTCTCAACCCCCTCGCTTTCCTGCTGCCCCCAGCTGCCCTACACATTGTCAGGATCCGTAATTAATGCTGACAAACCAGGCATTGCAAACCCCTCTCTTCCCCACTGCCTGATGGATACCTTTTGTAAATGGTACTTTGTGCACTGCTGAAAAATCTGTCACGTGTGTCCTCTTAAACCTCCAGTTGCACAGCTGAAGGAACAAATAAGAATAACGTGATAGATCATAATAGGATGCTGCAAGTGCTCTGAATACGCTGTTAGGTGATATTTACGCATGATGAAGCAAAAGGGCTCACTTCTCTTACATGGAGGAAAACCAAGAATTGATAAGACTGTTCCTGACTTTTTTTCCCCATGATCCATGATCGTTTTTGCCCTTCTGTAAAATACAGCTACTTTGGAGCTGCAAATGGGCACTCACTTTTCTCCAGTTCATTGATATAATCCTAATCCATTTGTCACAACCATCACTATGAGAAGAATAGAGTCTTTTCCTGATAATATTAACTAGCTAGTGAGTCCTCTGTGGCTTTTATGAAATCAGGAATATAGATTTCTAGAATATCAGATGTATGTTTGAAAACATCAGCCTAGATAGTATGGATTTATAATGGTCCAGTCAAGGTCAGGATCTAACCTGTATTTTTATGAACTCCTGATTCTCACTGAGCTAAAATAAAGACTTTAGCATAGGAAAGGCTGAAGTGAATACTACTCACCTGCACTATGCCGCTTACCATCCCCTGCTCAATCCATCCCAAAGCTGTGATGGCACTCTACGCTATGAATTCGCTGTTCTAAAATGCTATCCTGCCTTTTTTAAGAGCCATTAAAGAGCCAAGCAAAGTGTTCGTAACAGGGAGAAATGTTTATAATAGACTGCAGCAAAACTGGAGTCAAATGTAAGTGACAAAACAGAGTACAAAATACAGCCAGATATAAAGATCATAAAGGTACTAGTTCAGGAATAGCACCAGAATTTTAATAGGAATGTATTGAACTCATGTGGAAGAATATAATGACATGAACACCTTTATAAATAGACTTACTTTACTAATTATATAAATGCACAGAATTGATTAAGGCTGCATTACTTTGCCAGCCTGCAAAACCTTCATATGGAAAACCTGTCATATTTGTTCTCTCAAAGAGCTGCAAGCACCAAGCAAAGCAGACAGTACCACAGAACATCCAGAATATTGGGAACATATGTTGTCTGCTTTGGGATGTTCGGCCCAGATTTACAAAACAGAGTTTAAACCACAGTCTCGGGTTCCCAGAGAGTTTCTGAAGCAGCTGTTAAAATAATAAATAAATAAGCTTGCCTGAAATCAGATGAGTGCTTTATACCATTGGCTTAATGTGGCAGACATGCAGGACTCAGATGCCTACCACCTCAGAAAAGAAGCAGAGCCAAGCTACCGTGCTCACAAACAAATGGCCACAAAGAAGGGTCATTCAACTGAGTCCTGTGTGGCAATTTAGGAATATTTAGAGAGGAATACGTAAAAGAAAAGATGTATCTATGCTTTACATATTTATGTAATAAATGCTGTTCTATCCTCCAACTTGCTCTACTGATTTCGTAAAACAGAAGTCAGACATCTGTGTTTAAAAATGCTTCATGATTTTTTCTTCTATGAATTTGTCAGACATTTTTTCAAACTTTTGTTTTCTTTCAATTTAACTCCACATTGGTAAGAGAACTTACACCGTTTTCTTTATTTCAAGCTCGCTTTTAGACATTTCTCACTTTATATGCTAGGAGACAGCAGACAACCCATTCTCCTTTCACCTCTCCTTTACCTTCACGCTACAGAAACTAAACTTCAAGGATGAAACCACACACACTACGTTACACAGGGCCTTGAAAATTTCACCCATAAAATACTGCTCCTGGTCACATTGCTGCAATCCAAAGGACCAGACTGATTTAACTGGATCCTGCAATGTATTTTAACACAGCTTGGCCTCTCCTTCAGAGAGCTTCACAGCAACTTCCTATCTTTTTTGTCTACTGCCAAGGATCACATTTTCCCATCCATCTTGGCTCAGAGAAACTTGGCAGGAAAATAAAATGCAGGAAGTAGTGAGCTAGAGCAGTTTTCAGGAAATTTAGGAAGATTTGAACACTTTCTATTGTGTCAAACTTCATCATTAAAATAGCAAAACTGAACCCAACCTGCAAGGAAGGAGGAGTGTTAGGGGCGAATGCTTAAGCCTCAAAGTAACTTGGTAACTACTGGATCTCACTCACACACATACACAGTCAGAAGATGAATTACTTAAATAACTCAGAATTACTTGAAATTGCAGGTTTGGTGTTGCAATTGTTTCTGTAACTGTGGCATTCTTCAGAGCATTACAAATTCTGGTGCATCAGCTACCCAACCTCAGAATGCCACAGCAGAGGCAGCTAAACACCGAAGGGAATATAAAATATAAAAATAATAAAAGTAAATAAATAAGTACAAAATAACATTGAATTGTTTCTCTGAGAACCTAATAATAACAACAATAATAGCAACGAGGAAATGTGAAATGGCTGTTCATGGTGGAAGCACAGATTCCACTTCACAGCAAAGCAAACCGAAGTATGATGCAATAGCGTCTCCTAAGCAAACATTTAACTAAAAATTGACCTCCTGTTTTATAAATCTTTATAAGCCATATACTACATATAGCATAAGTGTGTCAGCTCTAACATCTCTTCATAATGAATTCGGTATTTGAAAAGCAAGAACTAGAAAGTCAATGCCATTTAACAACGTGATAGAGCGAATGAGGTTGAGCTTGAAGAAGAGCGGACCTACATTAGAAGGATTTGTATGGTCTGAAAGAGTTGAAGATAACTTTTTCCATCCATTCTCATGATGGTCATAAAACTCCTTCCACCTCTCCGCATCATTGCCGGTAAAATCTTGTGAAATCATCTTTTCATGCTGATCCTTATCGTTCTCAGTTACCTTTTGCAGACAAGATGAATCACAATGTTGAGATTTAATTTAAAAGCACTCTTACAGCCTCCCCTTAACAAAAGGGAAACTTTTTCCCTTATCAATTGCTACTTTCACATCCTGGATGTCTTTCAGAAGTTGTATCTATTTTCAAAAAAATAGATTAATGTCAAGCACAATATAAAAGGTCAAAACTCCCCTCTCCCTTGGCAGAAAACTCTTTTGGAGCCAGCAGGTACCAAGATCAAAGTGCACATTAAATTCAGCCGGAAGGCTGCGTCGGGTTAGTTAATGGTCATCTCCGACAACTGTGTGACACTGCTAGATTGCTCAAGATTTCTAACACAGCCTCTGAAAAGCACCATGACGTGGGAGGCTGCTAAATCACAACCACGGCTGCTTTTTGTCAGGGGCTGTATAACAGCGGTGCAATACTCTAATGATGGTGACGTTACTTTCCGAATTCAATGCCTAGCGCTAAACTTCAGCTTTAGATCAGATGGTACAAGATTTGTTATCCCTGCCAACCCCAGCTCTGAAGATATTTCTGTTTCAAGTGCCTGGCAGCCTTTTATGAAGGTTATGACACCTCTCAGCCTAATCAAGCAAACCACCTGCCTGTATTTCTGCAATCAATATGCAGATTGCCGAAAACGGCCTGCGCAGCCGAGGAGTGAGCAGAGCAGGAAGCACTGCACTACTCAGCTGCTCCCATGGCCACTCTTTTAAGAATGGCATTAGAGCAGACACCAAGTCTGTTATACCAGACGTGATAAAATGAATTCTCCATTCAGCGGGTGATACTGGCACAATATACATTTAAGATAGTCTGTAATGATATGATTTTCTAAAGGAATGACTTGTGATTCGCTGGAAAAATCCAGCAAGATCTATCCAGGGAGCTCTGGGAAGTTATTTTCGGTATATTAATGTCAATGTACCAATGCTTGATTGAGACTTGTAAAGCTGTTGTGAGCAATTCATGCCTCAAATCGTATTTTACACAGGAGGGCCATGACCCAACTTTCAAACAAGTTTGCTTTGATTTGGGGATAGGAAAGGGAGTAAGGGATGAATTGAAAAGCTAAGGTACTTGGATCCTTTTTTTCCACTGAGTACAAAGCATATGTGGCTACGTTCATTTTCTTTTGTCCTAGACAATCTCATTAAATCTGGGGAGCTGAGTTCTGGAAAGTTGGAAAGATTTCATTGAAAAGGTTAAGAGCAATTGGATGTGATAGGATTTACACCTCTTTGGAAATGCTTATTGAAAACCCATTAAATGTGTGTAAGGTTGTCTATCCCTGCCGAACTGGGAACTTCTTTTATCATGGTCCTTAATCTTTCAAAGGCGAGCTGAGTGACTATGATTTAAAGAGACACAGCACTGGTTTGAATGCTTCATTTCTTTCTCACTGGATGATGAGAAACATAAATGGATCAATCACAGTGTCAATTATAATAGTGTTGGGGTTTTTTCCTATTGCTTTATTACCTGAAATTTTCAAATAACTATATTTTAATGAGAGTATTATTGTAGGGGATTTTTTTCCCTAAGTTTTCTTCTGTTAGTAAATTGGTGGTTTCCGGTGGATTTTGGTAACCTACCAACCTGAATTCACCTTCCTTAAATATAAATACACTGTCACATTCAGAGGCTGATGCAAGAGTTTACACACAGCCACTGTGAATTTTGCAGGCCCTTTACTCAGAAATGAGGTAGGTGAAGCAGCAGAAGTAATCCTGAAAAGTGCAGGCACAAGGCAAGCCTTAAACAGCCGCTGAGCAGCCAGGATTAAGGCAGATTCCTTAAGGGCTGATGGAGCAAATACAGGTCCCAGCGTTGGCTGGGGATGCTCTGTGTCTGCAAGCAAAGCAGGGAAATGCAGCGGGGAAAGAGGAGAGAACAGAAGAGGCTCAAGACAGAGGGAGAAGCCTGAGCAACAGGACTAGAGAAAGGGAAATAAAAACCCCAAAAACACTAGAGCATGAAGCTCACAGTAAAGCACTGGTATCTAAAGGCTTAGGTACTGTTACTATTATTTTTGTGATTTTTTTTCCTTTTTACTTGTGTGTTTTATCCTGTGGAAATGACAAGGATTTCAAATAAAACCTCTGAGAGCAGCTGTTTCTTCCTCCAGCATAAACAGGTTCTAAGTGCACAAATTTTAGCTGTAAATTTTACCCCTGTCATCACAACTATTTGTTACATTTGTTCGCATTTCACAGATTTCTGGAATTCTTGAAGGCTTTTTGCTATATTGAAATCTTTGTAAGGAATTTGTCTTCGTATTTGATTGTCACATAGTCAAGCTCCAAACAGATTCTGCTGTAGTTTTACCACGCTTCTGGCATTTCTTTATATTTTTTAAACAGATTTTAATATAAACCTGTATTGTGTAAGTGTCAGGTTCAGGGCTCCAAGCCTTTGACAGCTACTACATAAAAAACACCTAAATAAAGTGAAAGAAAGATCGCAGGGTAGAAGTGTGAACTGTGGAGTCATTTCTGATGACACATCCTTGTCTTGTGAGGTTGCATCTACACATCATTACAGCTTCTATCACAAGATTTATTTTTATTTTAATTCGGTTATTTCATGTGCTGATTCACATCTGCCCAGGGGAGAAGAGTACAGGTCTAAAATATGGGATTTATCATCTGTCAGGGTACAGTGAGGGCTGCCTTTAGTAAAAGAAGGTATTACTGGCCTTTCAGCTAATATATTCCACATAGTATGCTCTAGGCATAGTATTATGCTAACGTAGCTACACTGTTCAGGCAGTGTAGTAATATTTCTGGCTAACATTATTGGTGCTATGCCTGTCTCTTCAGAGCTACCTCAAGGATATCTGCCCAGTGACACAGTCACCCTAACTACTCATAAATGATAGGCTGAATCCATGGGCTGAGGCCAAT
>NW_010201512.1:0-28094 GCF_000695765.1 Mesitornis unicolor
TATAATAGAACTGCTGACATCAGTTGTAAATGTTGACTGGAATTTCTAAAGCTGAACTCTAGCATGGTGTTTCTTAATTTACAGATAAAAATTTCTGATGTTCAAAGTATTTCTAAACCCTGCCTGATGCCACTTCAGACTGTACAAATTACTCTACAACCTCTGTCATTAAAAAGGTGCAAGGTGGTTGTGAATAATTTTGGCTGTTGCTATTTATTCAGACCGCAATAGAAGGTAGGACCCTACTGTGACAGAACCCATGGTACAAAGTGCTGTGTAAAGACGGGGCAGAAAGACAGTTTATGTCTTATCAGTGTGAAATCTTCTGTTTTGTACACATCTGGTATACTTGATATAAATTTTTCTTCTCTCTTTGCACCTTAACACCAGGTGAAGGTGGGTCTGGCTCATGACTTACAGAGAAACAGAGACTATCTTCTATCTTCTGAGGCCTTAGACTTAATAAATAAAATAGCCTTGTGGATCTAGAAGACATTATCACAAACATAAATATATTCTTATCAGTTCTGCTAATTAAACTTCTTCATGGTAACAGTGATGTTCCAAATGCAAACAAAAGTTCTTATCCTACATATATATATACATATATACATATACATATATATGTGTTTCTGAAAGGGCATAAGTGTTCTAGCAAGATTTTTCCGAGAAAATAATATGGCTCATGGTTGTCTTCCTCACACAGTACATGTTTTCGTATTTCATCTTATTGTTAACATTGAATTTATCTCTTCCCTTCCCTCCTTTATTATTAGATACTGTTAGAGAATAAGAATTTATTCCACCCGTACATTCATTGTAATAGTGAATTTCTTTATCTGGTTTATTTCTGTTAATGTTATAATAACACATACATAATAAACACAATAAATTTGAAATAGATGAGTATTTCTGAAAGCTAACTAGGGCAAATGAAACAATGCTTTCATGCAGGTGTCCACAATAATGTGTGTGCAGTAACATGGAAAAACATTTAGGAGGGCTGCCAGCTGCCTCTGTGGCTAGACATTTTTCTCTAACACTGTATTTCTCAGATTGACACATCCCCAAGAAAGAAATACTTAGGGGATAAAACGTTCCACTCCTACACTGTTATCCTGGTGAATTTGCTGGAAAGTTGCAGTATCTCTGCTGGTCAGAGATGCTGGAACACAAAACCATTAGGAATGCTTTTCTTCTTTTACTGCAGAACTGCTGTGACTGACCTTTCCGTGACCAGCTCTAAAGCTGTAAAAGATTAAGTTTGAAATGTGAAATTTAGCATGAAGATACTGTGGACCTCACTGAGGGGTAAGTGGATGGCCTAATCATAATGGAAAATTAGCTCTGATTTGACTGTGATAAGGGTATTTGAAAAAATAATCTTTCAAGGCAAAAATTCCCTGTAAGGCTGTGGACTATGTACCCACGGATGACTGATTGCACATATTGCCCTAATATTTTAGTTTTCCAGAAAATTGATCAGACCCCAGAGTGGAAGCTGGATTTGGGCATGGATCCAATAGGCCTGTGTTGGATTTTAAGATCAGTTTCTGCAGTCATGTTATTCTTCAGCTGGAACATCAGCTTTCGTTTTTAAGCAGCATATTTTCTTCTGATCATCCCTCCCCAATTAGCCCTCTGAAGCCACCGCTTGCCTGAGGGTAACAGAAGCTTCTGCTTGGATCAGCAGAGAGCCTTGGGTGGACAGCTACCCCATGCATGCCTGGCTGTGTGGTGGTGTAGAGGGTGTGCCACTGTCAGAGCCCAGCACAGCATGGAGCTCAGCAGGAGGAGGAGAAGAAGGGTGTCATTCTTCATTTTTGAGGGATCAGAGGAGATAGCTTTCTTCCACACTGCTGCTCTGATGGAGAGAGAAGTCCTCGCAACCACTTGTTGAATAAAGTCTTCACTTCATTCCCTTTCTACTAGTCCAACTAATGGGATGAGGGAAAGTGAGAAGAGCTTTGCTTCAATGTATACATAGAAGTTTTCCTTTGGGATCTTGGTGCAACCTCACCAGAATTTCTGAGATGTAGCCCACATGTAGTTCACAGAAGTAAGACATGCTGACCATTATGTCTGATTGGAGAGTTAAGATATACTAATAATATATAATAATACCCTATTAAAATAGTTTTGCATCAAATATGATGTGAAAGCAGAACTGTTTCAAAATACAAAGCTTTTCAAAGTTTTCCACAGAGAAATAGAAGCTTTTTTTTTGAAAAAATAAAAAAAGAAATAACAAACTGCATTGCTGCAGGGTAAACATTTTAAAAAATGTATTTAGGCACCAATGGAACATCTACTGCACTGAATTTGTGACTTTCCTCATATTCAGCAACCCTATAATCGCTCCAGTTAAACAGTTCCCTTGACTTGTGCAATTAGTTTTTCCTGGAGGACTGCCTCATGTTTTTGTGGTTTCCTAATTAAATAGAAAAAGCTTTTGCTTGCAATTGTCTAAAGGATCTATTTTTGCAAACTAACAAGGAAATCATGCATATGCAGTTTACAGAATTGGGGCCATCATTTGCTTAGGAAACAAACAAAGTTCAGTTAACAACTCTGGTTATCTCCAAAAAAATCCTCAGAGGATACACAAAATCGGAAGGTTTCAACAGAAAATCTTCCTTACTTTTCTCTCGTGCTTATGTAAATGGATAAGACAAGGAGCAGCAGAAAATATTCACAGAGATTGAACAATGAAAACCAGCCCATACTTATCATTACGGTACAAGATGGGATGGTCCAGAAATACATATTTATTTATTTATGTTTATTGTTGTCTTAGTGAAATAATAAGAACATTTTTCACTGAGAGTGCATGGGTAAGAAAAGAAATGAAAAATTATTCCCATACTGGGTTTAAACTTCATTTTTCCTGCATTGTCTCAGGAATTCTTCCAGTGCTCTGCCATTAGTTTCATAGGTTTTCATTTTCTGATATACAAAGACTGATGGAGTCCCTGAAGGTGGAAAAAGAATAGAGACAGTTAATTTGATCTGTTTCTATGGTGAACTTCGGAAATCTTTGCAGCACTCATCTTGTTTGTGCAAAATGTATGAGTCTAGCCTGAACTATTACAGTTCATGGCCTGAGCTGAAACAGTTACTCCCAAAGAAAAGGAGCTTCCACACTACATCTTTTCCACTGAGAAGAGCCTGTTCGAGGGTGTACACACAGTTGTGTCTTCAGTCTGCGACAATTTTTTCCACATCAGCATACATTGAAACCTTATTTAATGCATTTTTATAAGGGTGTTGTGATTTCTTCTCCATAGCTAATCACAGCTAAATTTCAAGCCCAATTTCAAGTAAGTTTTTTTGCTTCGTGACTTAATGTTCCTTGTTTTCTCGAGCTAGGTATAATGTCCTAGAAATAAAATTGACTTCCACTCTCCCCACAGTAAGTGGATATAACACGGAAAAATCCGCTTGTGCTTACTTCTCTTCAATAGATATTCATGCTCCACTGCTAACTGTTAAGAGCTGAATTTACTGATTCCATCAGCCTGACTCACAGCCTGTGAAGAGCAAAACTAGATAATCCTGAAAATGTGCATGAATGAGTGAAAAGCACATTTCTAAAGGAATAGAAATTAATTTCAGACAGACTCAGGATATTTGAATGCCTGTCATCTGAACTTTTTATGAGCATTTGGAGCTTGCTTATCCAAGTTTCTAGTCTGCACAGCCCTTAAGAAGGCTTTGACCCATGGTTTATATGAAATATGTGTGTAAGTCTTGTACGAAACTAAGTATTCATAAAAACTTTCCTTAGACATTAGGATTGAATTCTGTTGTCTGGTGGCATAACAAACACTATATCTCCTTTACGTTCCCCTGAGCATAAGCAGAGGCAGCTTAGGTCAAGTAATATCAGATTTCCCTTTTCCCATGAACTTACGCAAAGCTCCCTGTGCCTTCACTTCAAAACAGGGCTGCAATTACCTCTGATCAAAATGTGTCTTTTCATTTTATTAAGGTGATGTTCATCTATTATAAAAAACCCCTAAAATATTCTCATAGTTATACTATCCCACTTGTGATCTTGGGATTTTATTTTATTTTATTTTTCTGGCTGTGGTTATGGTATGGTTGGATACTTTGATTTATGGCAAATACGGTGACCAAGTTGAGCAATGTGGTCCTTTGTCAAGCTTTTGGAACAGATACATAACACTGAAAGTGAGCCTGAAGTACTTATTCTAAGTAATTTCTATGATGATATCCACATTGATATTAACTATTTAAACCCACCTTGAAACAAATAAAAAAAAACACCACAAAACTCTTTTTAAAAATTATGAATACAAAAATGATACTGCTTTGCAAGTCTTCCATTATCAAAGAGAATATTATTTGCTATTGTACAACTAATGTGAGCAGAGCACATCATGGCTAGCAGACTGGTAGAAAAGAGTATTTGATTAAAAAACAACAAAAGAAACTTGAGATGACTGCAGCCCACAAGGAAGTGCATATGGAGGCTCTGCATTCTCTAAAATTTGAAGAAAAACCACAAGACAAAGGTAATACAAGAATAAGGAGGTGAATTGTATGAGCTGGAATGACAGAGGCCAGTGTGATACACTCAAGGACTAGGAGAAGGAAAATTGTGGAAGTGGCTTTGGTGACAACTATATACTGCTGGGTTAAGAATAAAAGCTCAGATGAGGACATGACATTCTAGCCATATTTTTATTATCCAGAATACTTATAAAATCTTTGTGTAAGTTAACAAGAAAGTCTCTCGATTTGCTGCGCAATTATTGTTTATTACTCTCTAAAGGATCAAAGGGACCAAGAAAGGAGTTCATGTGGGGTTTTTTGTGGTTTCTGTCAAGTAGCAGTTCTAAACCACTTCAGAAAAGAAACACCTGGTACATGTTTAAAATAAGTTGCTCAGGCCATAGAGGCAAATGAGCTGCAATAGGATGGAAGTATGATGATGTCTACATTAGCAAGTAGTGCGTATCAACAGGACTGTATCTGCAGAGAAACAGATGGCACTAAGGAGCAGAGATTCACACCATAAGCATTTAGAAGGATTATTACCTCAGGTGGTTTCCAGACTGGTTCCGTGGATTCAATGCTTGTGAGTGGTTAGCATTAGAGGTACCCCTGGAGTGCACCTTCCACTTTAGATTCGTCCAAAAAACCTCAGTTTGCATCCCAGACACTGCTCTGAAATATGAATCAAAGCACATTTGGAGGGTTTTTCCTTCAAAAGCTGAGTTAGAACTGAACTAAAATGCCATTGCAGGTGTACCAAATGCATATGTATGTCCTCTGCGAAACAGTGCAAAAATTAGCTTGAACTGAGATCTGTGCTGTTTTGTCTAGCAAACAGCAGTCACCTGCCATAACAGAACTCTTATTTATATAGAACTATAGTTTTTATCAACATACAATATACTTTTTACTCAGCAGCTGAGATCTTTATGCCTTGGAGAAATTAACATTTATACTGCAGGTTTAAAAAATTGAAAAGATTATTAAGAAAAAAGAAAGGATGGCAGAAAAGGCTCAAATTTTTAAAATTCTAAAGCTTTTTATATAAATGCACTTTTCTGATTTCATATGTGTCCACTTATGTGTCAAAGACAGAATCTGCATGAGGAATTCAGGTCTTTCAAATATTTTACTAAAAAAAAAATACTGTTGAAATTCTTCAAACCATATGATAATGTGTATGCAAGTTCCTCAAATTTTCAGTAACAGATAAATATTGAAGATACAGACTGAATTTGATATTAGGTGCTAGTGTAAAATTTTGGTACTTCCATTCCATACGATGTCTCTAGGTGCACAGAAGTCCAGGAGGAATATATTTTAGCCCCATTTAAGTATATGTACATTAATAGGGTTAACTCTGTCTGGACAATTTCCATATATGGTAACACTGCACTTTTAGAAAACTTTGTGTTTCAAAATGTAAAAAAGTGTGTCGTCTCACATTTCTATAAGATGGAGAAAATTAGTTTAGCTATTTCATACTTACAATATCTGAGTCCTGGAGAGAGGAAATAATAGGGATGGAAAAAATTCTCCAGCGCATTTCCTCCACAATGATATTGCTTCACAGTATGGCCAGACATCATAAAATAGTTCTGCTCTTCAGAATGTCTACCAGTAGTACAGCAGCCCATTATCTATTATCATTATCTAGAAACCATATAGTCCAAAGGATCATGTTTTATACAGGAAAATAGGAAGTTAAAAATGAATCTAGCAAAATGAGACATAACTTCTGTCTAGGAACAGCCATGACTTGGAAAGATCTACTGCACTATCCAGTGCTCAAGCAGTGAGAAAATACCTTCTTAATTCTAATTGTAGTTTAACATCTGATCTTTACTACTGCTAGATTCATGTTGATAGTGAAAGTGGTATTAGCATTACCTACAACATTATTGCTGTGTGTGTTTAGTATTGTAGCTCAGGTGTCTGCAATGTCTGAGGACACTACAATATGAATAGGAACACTGCCTTTTCAGTGAACAAATAAAAAAGACCTATTTTTTTTTCTTCAATGTACTTTAGCTTTTAAAATACTTCTGTGCGAAGTTAACTACTAAAATTACTGTATACCTCAAGTTGAATCATGTTAATGGAAAACCATACATTAGAGGAAATAAATGTTAGCAGATTGTTACATACACCAATATATGAAACATTTCTGTAATTAAATCTGAAATGCTTTCCTTAACGCTATCTGAGTTATTATCTTAAATTATTAGATAGTGGTTGAAAATTGTATATCAAAATACACAGTTTAAGAAGTTTTGGCATACCTTTTTCTACTATTCATAATTTTCTGTCCATGTCATAAATGTTAAAGAGGAATTTAGTATTCTGTTCCTCTAAAGAAGATACAAATTTGCAAACATGAATATAAAAAATATGTAAAGATGAAATTATAGAAAGCAGATTGAAAGCATTTGTTTTTCCCTGATTCTAGCAGAGATAAACTTCAACCTTTGACAGAACAAGTTTCCTAAAACAAAACAGTCATGTAAATACAAGTTTGATATAATGCAATTGCTGACAATACTAAATTGTCCAGGTACTGACAAGTACTGACATTATGCAACTACCACTAGAACAACTGTTATTAATAAGATACTAATCTACTCTAAGTTTTCTTGGTTTCTACCATCCTACAAAACCCTTAACTTAAAAAAATTAAAAGAAGAAAAACAATTAAAAATACTATGCAGATACTTAGAATTCTCTTTAAGAAATGCTTTTCATATATATATATACACACACATATATATTTATACATATATATATATATGTATACTGTCCTTGTAGCAGGTCACTATAAAACCCTGAGAAGACGCTTGTCTCCCTTTCCCAGTCTTAGAGTTTCCCACAAGTGTGTTCTCTCATTAGATATGCTCCAAGCTTCAGGCCTACCACAGAGCTGGTCCATTAACAAACAGTTTGCTGTTAAATATTTCATTGTTATGAGCTCATACTTAAACCTAAAGAGCAATCTGTGAAAGAATGGAGTGTTAAAGATTTTATAGCCCATAAAACAACATGAAAGTAACTTTTAGAAAGCTGCAGAAGGATGGCTTTCCTTGCATTTTATTGCTTCTTAGTGAGTATTATCTGTTTACTGTCTCCCTACAGTAATGTCTGTCACCATACAGGATGACTGTTGAGTCTATTGTGCAAATAAATTGATTGGAAACTCTGAAGCTTGTTAGCCAACTATCTTCATTCCTTTTAGGGTAGGATCTCTATTAACGTGAGCATAGTATCACTGAAAAGATCTAGTTTGTGAACCTTGACTCAACCTTGGGCCAAAGGCATCCTGGGGTGTATCAGGAGGGGGGTGGTTAGTAGGTCGAGAGAGGTTCTCCTCCCCCTCTACTCTGCCCTGGTGAGACCGCATCTGGAATATTGTGTCCAGTTCTGGGCCCCTCAGTTCAAGAAGGACAGGGAACTGCTGGAGAGAGTCCAGCATAGGGCTACAAAGATGATCAAGGGAGTGGAATGGAGCATCTCCCTTATGAGGAGCGGCTGAGGGAGCTGGGTCTCTTTACTTTGCAGAAGAGGAGACTGAGGGGAGACCTCATTCATGCTTATAAATATTTAAAGGGTGAGTGTCATGAGGATGGAGCCAGGCTCTTCTCGGTGACAAACAATGATAGGACAAGGGGTAATGGGCACAAGCTGGAACACAGGAGGTTCCACTTAAATTTGAGAAGAAACTTCTTCTCAGTGAGGGTGACAGAGCACTGGAACAGGCTGCCCAGAGAGGTTGTGGAGTCTCCTTCTCTGGAGACATTCAAAACCTGCCTGGATGCCTTCCTGTGCAACCTCATCTAGGTGTTCCTGCTCTGGCAGGGGGATTGGACTAGATGATCTTTTGAGGTCCCTTCCAATCCCTAACGTTCTGTGATTCTGTGATTCTGTGATTTATTACTCAAAGAACAAAATTTTGCACAGGTAAAATAACCCACAGCAGCCATTGTAATAATGCACTTTTATCCAGGATGCAGCTCTACAGATGCATGTGTTGTCCAAGGAGCAGAAAATAGGAAAGAGAACGTGTAGTTTATTCATTTTACATTATTCTTCAGCCTGGAGTGCTGTTTTCAAGCTGGTCTTTCTTAGAGGAAGTAGCTGCACTTCCATCACTTAAACACTTGCTCCTTTTGGCAAAGCATTGGACATGGCTTACCTACCTTTAGCAAGCTGAACTGAGTACATGAATTGCTGCAGTTAATAATTTAGGGCTGCTTTATTCTGCCCTATATCTGATTGCTATTCAGCCTTTTAAAACTGAAACCTCTTTTTACATTCATCCGCTTCAACTTTTTATGTTGGACTTGAGAAGTAAATCTATCAACCTAATAAATAATACATATTAATGAATATCTTGTCTGCAATGAGAAGGAAACCTCTCAGATAGATAACAGTATTCCAAGAAAAAGAGAACTGGGATTTGTCTTATTTTGGACTGTATATTATAATTTTTGAGATTTTGTCTTTGGAGGTGGGTATTTTCTGCTCTTGCAAATACATGAGGTGGACTAGATAAGATTCCTCTTTTTCACTTGAGTGGATACTGTAGAAGTACATCCGAACAATTCTATTTAAAACAGCAGTATAATTTCATAAGAACTGAAGGTCTTGGTAGAATCAGAGAGTAGCTACTCAATCAGGGCTTACATACACTTCATAGTCACTGTGTTGTGGTTAAAATCACCAAGTAGTGAGGCAGATAGTTTTTTCTCTCAGTGACATGAAAAATGAATTTATTGTTGAGGCACATGCACTCAATTTTTTTTCCAGTCCATTTACACATTAGATACAGAGCTTCAGTCGCAGGAACATGATATGGCCTGTCCTTCTAGCAATTAGTACACCCCATCAGCATTTTTTTAAGTTTCTGAGATGTGTACACAATAATGTTGCCTACTGATTTTCTGAACTGTGAGCTCAACTGAGGAAAATATTGAAAGGATATAAACAATAGTTGAACGTGAAGAAGCTCAAAAAGGAGACAGGGACAATGGCAATACTTCAGACAGAGGTCTACTGATGTCATCTAAGAACTATAAAAAAATGGAAACTGGTTAAAAAGCCCATGAGTAAAATAAGAAATGAATGGGCCAGACATATTAACAATTTTCCATATTATAAATTAGGCTTAATTGTTGAACGAAACAATGTGAAGATGGTTTGTTCTTTTTCCCTCCCTTTTTTTTTTTTGAAAAAGTGAGCTCAGGAGTAATGTGGAAAATGTTAATGTGTCATGTGAAATGTGATTCTTTTTGCTTTTCTGTATCTGTTCTCTATCTATGTAAATTTTTGTCTGCTAATGAGACCAACAGTTCTGTGCAACATCAATATGATGAGGTGAAATTGTCCATCCAGATCTGTCCAGTCTGAAGTTTTACCTCAGCTATAAGCACTGCCAAGCAGAGCTATGAAAATGCCAAATTCTTGCCAGAAGCTTACTTGGACTAACACAGGCCTATGCATTAGCATGGACCAGAGTACAGACTTTCTCATGACTCACCAGTGTGAACCATAAACACTTAAATTGCTTGTTTTGCTGATAGCTGCTGTTGTGGGGAATCTTTTTTGCTGATATATGGGGTTTTAGAGGATTTTATTGTCTTGTTGAAATGAAACTGTAGTTGATATGAATAGCTTTGATATGAAACCAGGACCTGAAGGTAGAATGACTTCAGTGTCTTGTCAAATGAATGTATGCAGATCAAAATACTCATGTGGTGACCACATACATGAAGAAGATAAAGAAGCTTAAAGTGCAGGTAGGGTAGTGCTAACACTGGAAAGATGGTAGTCCTCTTAAGAATAGAGAAAACAAAACCTCCTCAACAAGATCCTATCTCTCACATTAAAGAGCTGTGCGGCTGGCTTATGTCTTGTTTGATTTGAGCAAGTTGAGGAGTGACTATTTTAATCACTGATGTGTGGTACAAAAATGCTCATAGATTGTTATGTTCTGCTGTAGTTTTGTACAAGTTATGCTCACTAGCGAAGACTTCTAAACTGCTTGTGTGGGCCTCCTATGGCCACCTTGATTCCTTAAAACAAAAAGTTCTTGTTGTAATGGAAAAGAGGGACTCTGATTGTCCAGTGACTTACGATTTTCAGTATTGGGATATGATAGAGAACAAACGCTGTTGCTAAAGACTTGTCAGCTCAAAGTATCATCTTGACTGAATGTTTTACTGTCTTCCACAAGAGAACTGTCAGAATGGGCTGCAATTTTTTCAACTTTTATTTTCTGTTGTCTTAAAATTTGTGTCAAAATCAGGAACATCCCTGCCACATTCTTACAGATCACTTCAAATTTCAATGGGTCCAGCCTTCTTTATGATGAAGCAAGCTCTTGATAGAGTAAGAGGCTCAAACTGGATGTAATGAGTCTGAAAAAAATATGTATTTCCTGAAAGCCTACTGCATTTTAATTTAATTGTCTTTGATTTTTTTTTTCTTGACCTAAATATTTAAAATTTTTTGGCATGGTTTTTCTAATCTTGCAATCAAAGTCATGAAACATTGTTAATTTTTTTGTATGTGACAAGGTAGTGTTAATGTTTTTGAACTTCTGGGCCCAATAGTTCCACTGAAATGAACACAGTATGTTCTTTCTAAAAAAATATATATATTATGTGGAAGAAGAAATTCTGTGAAACTTACTGTACAGCTCAAATTCTAACTTTCATGTTTGATGCTGAAATGTATCTTAAAAAGTGCACTTTTCTAATTTACAGAAAAAAATATCTTTATCTCAAGCTTAGCTACTTCAGTGAAGGAACAGATATATTGCTTTATTGACAACAGTGAGTACTAAACAGATATATCCCCGAACTGTCACTGCAAATCTCTGGGAGGCTGGCAATGACAGCCACATGACTGTCACAGCAGTCAGCATGTGTAAGTAAAGGTTCTGAGCTATAACGTTAAAGATATTCTGTCCTGTTGGCATTCAGCACCTGGCTATTCCAACAGAAAAAAATTGTTATTCTGAATATACGTGAACTGTGGAATTTTTCTAAGTTACACAGAGATATCATATATATATAATTCGTTCTTATATGTGAATAATAAAAAGCCATAGGAAGGATGTCTTAGGCTTTGACCACTAACTGTAAGTGCTCAATAGCTATATTAATGTGCTATGAATTCCAGATGCTGCTGTTTGTCGTCTTGTTTGTGTTGTCATAAGGATTGACCAGTGAAAGCATTAGATTAATGCTTTAGTGCATAATTCCTCTTCAGCGCTGAAGACTTCAGAGATCCAACAGACAAGTGAGACCATGACAGTCTTTCCCCAGAGTGTCCTGTGTGTAGGTAACCTCTTCTTGGAAAGTAGCACAGAAAGGAGGCAGAATACTTGCTCTTTTCTGTCCAGGAAAACAAAGAATCCTTGTCCCAGAGTGACCCTAAGTGGCAGTGTGTCATTACAGAGCTCAGAAACATTGGGGGTCTATATGATTTCCATACAGGGAAGCACAGAGAAAAGAAGCTCAAGAATGACATCCAAATGGGATCTCCTGGTCTAGTTCTTGCATTAAACAGTTCATACCTCTGAAAGATAAATTTGAGTTATTTACTAACCGATTTTATGAACTGCTTTTTAATGATGCTGAATTATATACTGGGATTCCTATAAACACATACAAATCTCTGGCTCCCACTCCCTCACTGTGCTTTCACATCAATGAACTGTGTTGGTTTGCACCTGCCAGAGTCCTCTTCTATGAGAGAAATCTCTTGAAAAGTTATACAAAAACAAGAGACAAAAGAAAAAGTCTACAGACTGAGAGTAGTCCTATTGTCCTGGACCTACATGGCTTTGCAATAAAAAGCAACAACATCTTAACATCACAGGGGACTTACTTGATAACTTTAAGCATACAGCTGAAGAGGTATTATTCACAGGATAGATGAATAAACAAAAATAAGGACAGAGTTCTAAATGTGAACAAATGTTAATTTGAATGCATAAAAATGACCATCACTGAAGAAAGACATTTGAGTATCACTGCCAATAGAAAGATTCTTTCTGGGAGACTCAAGTGACTCTTTAGGCTGTTTGAAACTCACAGAAAAGTCTGGGCTGAAGTGTCTTAGCTTTTTGCTAATATTTAGAAATAATGAGATTTAATAAAGGCCTAATATAGTTTTGTTTAATATTCACTAAAACCCAAAAAGTCCCATTGAAAGACCACATCTTAAGTGTATGACATAAATGAGTCTGTGAGGTCTAAAGAAAATCACTACAGATGTTTCTTTTGTAAAAGATTCACAAGGATAAGGCCCCAAAAGCCAGCATACTATTGTCTTGAAAGTAAATTGATCTCAGAGAAAAAGATCTTAGAAAGAAAAGTCTTGCACTTTTCCTCCCTTTTCAGTGCAAAGAAATAAATATAACAGAATAGAACTGAGTGAAACAAAAACATATTTTATTCTAAATGAGTTATGGGAGAGGAGGAGAAGATATGTCAGCATATTGTCAGACAGCACTATACTCTAATACTTGCAGAGGTACTGCCAGGAAACCTTCCAAGAAAGCATTTTCAAAATCTCAGAAATGCACTTTGCAAGAGCTGAAAGGCTGTGATAATATTGATGAAGATTAAGATATGGAGACTCCTATGTTTTCAAATGATTTCTAGGTAACAGCCTGTACTTTCCTACTTGCAAAAGATCATGGTAGTAATTGATGGTTGGTCCTAAAATATCAGGACAAAACAGAAAAGAACTAGAGGTTGAGAGAGAACAGTAAATAGTAAGGCAGAACATAGATAAATAAAGGCAAAGAACATTGCAAGAATAATGGATAAAAATGACAGTTCAGTGCAAATAAATACAAAAGATTGATCAGTCAGCTGAATCTTTATCCCATGTCTCAGAGCATTTAAAATATGGAATGTAAAAAAAGAATGTAGAGAAATTAACTACTTGTTCCATTGATGAATGATGAGAAACTGCAAAGATAAAAATAAGAAATCTTACTGTCTCTACAGACAAATAATGGATCAGATTCCTTATTATATAGCTCTTTAGATAGCATTAAGTAGCAGGAATACAGAAAATAGGAACAACACAAACCTGCAATTGTCATATATAAAATCCTGCAATCCTACATTAGTATAAGTGAAGGAATAGGGGAATAGTGGAACCAACAACAGAGTTGTGTAATTATGAAAGAAGAATATACAAAGGGATGTGAATGCATCCCAGACCTTTAAATGTAAATGTATCACAGAATCACAGAATCACAGAATGTTAGGAGTGGGAAGGGACCTCAAAAGATCATCTAGTCCAAACCTCCTGCCAGAACAGGATCACACAGAGAGGTAGAGTAGGTCACACAGTCTGTATCTCAGACAAAGACAGACAGCTTGCAAAGTCTGCAGTTTACTGGTATGTTGGTATGGAGAAATCACCAGAGAAAACACAATGGTACTGACATTAGAAGTCTCCTCTGATAAGAAAAAGCAGGGCAAGCTGGGTTAGGAACATAGGAGCTGCCATAGCAAATTACATCAGTAATTCATTTGTTCTGTTATCCTGTCTTTGACAGGAAGCAGCTATCAGTGCTTCAAAGAATAGAGAAAAATATTAAAACACATACAATTCTGTGCTAGATTAATGATTGGACACTATGATCTTAAAGATGTTTTCCAACTGATGTGACTCTATGATTGGTGAACTTTTTCCACTATCTCTATTGATGAGAGTCTGACTTGTCATCTAGAGATTTAATCTTATGACAGCATTCAAGGAAACAATTTAAATATAACAGCAAATACTGAATTGCACTCACATCCATGTTTTTACTTATAAATGTGTACAAAAATGCCTGTCAAAATATAAACAGCTGCAGAGCTGGAAGGGAGAGATTGTACCTCAGGCATCAAAGTATTTTGTTATACCTTTAAGGTTGTCTGAGAAGCTGTGGTAACATTTCCTGTTCTTCAGCCTGTTGATTTATATATGGAAGTTCCATGTTTCACCGGAAACATCCATGGTTCAATTAAAGTCACATAAAATAAACAAATCTTCCTCTTTGACACACAGTTGTTGAAGAGCAAGCAATTTCAGAAGTGGAATTCCAAAAAACACCCCAAATCCTTGTACAAGTCTTAACAATTTGCTATAATGATTGCCAGACTTAAGAACACATTGACTTTTTGTGTGGCTGCCCTGCTATTACCTCTTCCATTTGTTTGTTCTGGGCCTTAGGGATTTTACACTTAGTTACTCCCCTAAAAGCCTTAAGCAGTACTTTTAAGCCCTGGTGACTGCTTCCAAGCTGTCAGTCATTTGAAATTCACTTGCTAGCTGTTCTTAGTCCTCTTCCATCCTACACATGGTTTTATATTTGCTAAGTTCTCACTTAGACAAACAGAACACTTTTTATCAGTCACATATGCCTTGATATCTCAACACAGAATGAACGATTCAGAGATCCCAAGTGGGTGCTGAAGGAGCCGCTGATGGCATCAATATGACTGTGTCAGCACAGTGGTGTCCTCACCAAATCAGCTATCCTGAGAGAAAGTGCTTAGTAGCCTTGGAGCAGCACTTCAGTAGACTTATGTATTCCAGGATCTGTGTAGCATCTGGATATTGTCCTTGTTTGGGCTGAGGAGCCATACCCTTGGTGGTTCAGAAAAGATGGAGCCTCAAATACTCTGAAAGTGTAATAAGCATCAAACCAGTATATTCTGGCAAACTAGCATATACTAGAATATGATTGTAAAATGCAAACCCATATACATCAGTATATCCTCCTATTGGTCTTGACTTAGTTAAATGTACACATTCCTTCTACAGTAGATCTCAGACAGTATATTAGACACAAATTAAAGCATCATCCTGGTAGACTGTGTGAGGATCAATAAGATAATTAATCCTAAGAAGGAAAATTATAATGTAGAAAGGATTTTGTTTCTACGCTACCTGAATGATGGTAGACTCAAGATGCTTTTTGTTGCCAAATGTGGATGATTATTCCTTGGAAAGATCTGTGCATTTGCTCTGCAGAGAAGTCACAGAGGATTTAAGAGAACTTGCTAGAACAAATCTTGTTATGGATGTTGGTGCTTGACAGCTTCTTAAAAATGTCTCCATGTTTTCACTAAAACAATAAAAGTTAGTGAGAATCATGCAAAGAAGAAAACAAGCTCTGAACAGCATGTTTTGTCTTTAAATCATGCAGCAGACCATGGAAAAATAAAAAGACAAAACAGCAAATGTAGGAAAAAGACTCTTCTAATGCTGTCTGTCTATTCCAGTATCCATCTGCTAATAGCAGATGCTAAATGAAGATTAAAAAAACCAAAGCAGTATACAGAGAATATGACTTCAGTACTCTCTTAAACATACAATCATTGGTATTGAAACCTTCTGAACAAAAAGGTCTATTTAAATCACCATGTTTAATAACCATTATTGTAGTTAAGAATATGTATGTTTTACCTATTATATATTTTGGCTTCTACTCTCCTGTATGTTGAGGTAAAATCCGCTTGTCTGTTAGGTTTAAACTCATTTACCAAATCTTATTAAGTACACATGCTTTTATTAGGAATAATGGTGAGTACTTCTTTCTTTGCCTTTTACATATTTTTATGACTTTACAGATCTTTAACACACTCTCTTTTCTTCCATTTGTTTCCAAGATGGAAAATTTGAGTCTACACAGCTTCTTCTCAAGCAGAACATGTTTAGTACCTTGGATTTACCATTTTATTAATCTTTGTGACTTTTCTAATTTTGCTGCATTTTTATGGTAAAAGCGAGAAGAATTGTCTACAATTAAATGTAGATTTATTTAGTAGCATGAAAGAATTTTCATGATGTTTTGATTCACCACATTGATTGTTATGGAGCCTTAAGCTTGGCATTTTCAGAGAGATCCCGACAGTGAGTTTCTAGATTCGCTTTCCAAATTGTAACAGATATCTCAGTGCTTATTGCAATGAAATGATAGTTAAGCTTTCTTATCTCTCTTGTGTACAGTGAAGGCCCCTCCAGCATGTAAGAAAACATTCCTCTCTGTAGAAGCTTTTTCAGAAGCGCTTTTGGTCTTCTTTACAGTCCCTGGCTGTAGCTTAACTCATGAGTGGTCCATGCAGTGCTCTAGCACCTCTTGAAGCCTGTGAAACCACAGGGTCACTATGACACTGCAAATTAGAGAAGCTCCTGAGGGAGAGCTACTTTTGTGCTGAAGATTACTGTAACTCTCCACAACCTCTAAACAGAATCCAGAAAGTGCAAAAATGGCTCTCTTTCTAGTCATAAGTCTTTGGAATGAAAATAATTCTGACAGACCTGAGGACTTCAAACTTAAGGGCAAATAAAAAAAATAGAAGAAGAAAGTATCCTCTACTGCAAATGTTTCTGGGTCCAATTGTTTAGATACGTCTAAGTAAAAGATTTTTTGGTCCATTGATAATGTATCCTTTTTATTGTCTGAATTGCTTTATTCTTCGTTCTAGATTTTCTATAGCATTATTGGACAGAGAGTTATCAGACTAAGGAAAACGCAGATACTTCTTACATTAGTGTATTTTAAACATCATTAATGTGAATATTAAGATGTATGATTAATGGAATTTGTGTGTTATGGAAATCACATTAATGTTAAAAAAATCCACTAAAGCAGAGAAAACATAGATAGCTCCTTCTACTTTTACTCACTTTTCATGTCCACTTACTGAATACAGTACAGGGAAGCATGTAAAACTGGAAGACTTTATCATGCAACTGGATTTTTTTGTTTACATTAAAATTTATACAAAAAGTCCCTTAGTTTAAATTTCTGACAGTTCAAATTCTATATATTCTATATATTACAATTTGAATATATCTCACAGTTCAGAGCTCTCTCATACCTCAACAAATCATGAAACCTGTGCATTGAGCTTGGTTATTCTGGAGGAGAAAGCTGTGAAACAAGACATAAGTTCATTCTTTCATGATAACCCCTGATGAGGAAGAATATAGGTATATGTTAGGATATTTTGGATCACAGCCAACTTCCGTTTCCCTTTTCCATTTCAACATTTTTATCATAATCTTTCATTACATGTAATCAGTTTATATGTTAATTTTTAGAGGAACTGGCAAAAGCCTGCTTGAAAATCAGTTTCCCTTATAATCATGGAGAAATTAGCCTTCTAGGTTTTTAATCAACTTTATAGCTGATTAATAAAAATTTAATTTCAAGATTCCAATGATGTATAACAAATTATCCCCAAAAATCTAGGAAAAAAATAAGAAAATCCCAATTTCTCTCTCCTCCCCTATCTACTTTTTCTTCTCCCACTATCCCCCCCTTTCTCTGCAAAGTTGTTCAATGGTACATCATTTGCATAAATCCATCTGCTGGACAAAGCACTCATAGAAGAAGCTGTCTGCTGCGAGAAAAAGGCAGAAGATATTTCATCTCAGAAGACCCACCCATGGGAGCACAAATAATCATTCTGTCAAAAAAATTATAGGAAAAAAAAGTATTTAATCTTCATATTCTGTTTTCAAGTTGGAAAAAGGCATTGGAAAATGGAATATTATTTTTTTCAAAAGTAAAATATTTTACAAACACTTTCCAAGAATGTATTAGCTTTCTTCTTTCATTTTCTTTTCCTGAAGGAAGTTGAAGAATGTAATTAATGACATTTTCCCAGACAAATATGAAGTTTTTCAGGGAAGTAATATTTCGGGTTTATGAATTTTCTCAAAGAATTGGAAAATATTTGCAAAACATTTAGATTTTGTTGAAACACTACTTTTCAGTGTTTTAAATTTTTTCAGACAAATGTTTTGCCCCAAACCAACAGTCTAACTGGTTATTCAGCTGAAATTTTATTAGATTCCTCCACCTCAGTTTTCAACATTTACCCCTGCAGAGAAATGACAGTGACAATATTACTATGGGTAATACTAATCCAGTTGCCCAGAGAAGTTGTGAATGTCCCCTCCCTGGAAGTGTTCAAGGCTGGGTTGAATGGGGCCTTGAGCAACATGATCTATCCTTGCTTGTTGCAGGGGGGTTGAGACTAGATGATCTTTATGGTCCCTTCCAACCCAAACCATTCTATTATGCTGTGATTCTTCCAGCTTCCAATGCAGCTGCACTACCAGTTCCTAGAGTGCCAAGGTCTATATAAATAATATTTTTTGAATGTCTTCACTGACAACCTCTCAGCTGTGGCCTTCTGTGAATGGACCATATATAGAGTGTATATATTTTCTATTATAATTTTGTTTTCTTATTATCCTTTTTATTAACATGTTTTATCTTATGTTCTTCCTGGAGCATTTTCAGATGTTTTTAAGTCTTTGATTTGCTACTCTTTTATCCTATTCTTTTCTTTTCCTAGCTCTACTGAGTGAAACTTAACCTTAGTAACACTCTCATTCAAATCAGGCTTACAAATGCAGCCTAGCTTCATAAAACAGGAATTAATAAGAGTAAGTATTGTTCTGGAAACAAGCAAACAGACAAAAATTTGCATTAGAATTCATACTGGGGACAGACTGTGACTGGATGTCGTGTAAAGAGGTGAAGTAATTTGGCAGAAAACAAACCCCTTACTTTCGAGCTTGGCCTCAGATACTAGAGGGGCTGGGAGTGGCTAGGCTTAGATTCTGAGTGATAGCCAATTCAGCACTAAAAGTCCAGCACAATTGCAGGCTCACAAATAGTGCACTGCACTTTGTGCATAATCATGATGCACGGACTCTTATGGTCACGCTTAAGAAGTTAGGCAGTGCCTGGTGAAGGTTCTATGACTAGCTTAAGGAAAATGCAATGTATTGAAGCAACAGAATACACTTTCTTATGGATTACTGGTGATAAATATACTGTCTGCAGAGCACATGCAAATATTAGGAAGTAAACACATACAATGGAAAAGTGACGCTATAGAGATTCCTAAGTTTTCCTGGGGATGCACTTGGTATAACCAAGTGGTCAAATCTTACCCAAAGGCATCCCTGTGGTGGGGAAGAGAGGCTTAGTCCATCAACTGCTCCCAGAAGTCAGGAATGGTCCACAGTGGGTGACTTCTCTGATGATGGTATCTTCCCTAACACCCCCTTCTTTTGGGTTATTTTTTATACTACTTTTACCTGGACAGGTGGAGCTTGAGTGACTCTAGTCATACATAGTTTTGTTATGATTGGTGTAAATTTCTTTTGCTTTGATTTAAAGTCATAGACTTAAGAATATTCAGTGCAGGGTTGCACCTTGGAGGCGGATAGCCTTCGGGTTGGAAGTGTGTTTTGGTATTATAATGACATTGTAATAAGCAAAGTTTACACAAAGGACAACAGTTTGTCATTTTTTTGGCAGACTGTTGGCCCAGGGTAGTAAAGGCACAGCTTATCATTTCCATAGTACCATCAAGTTCCCATCTCTGCAGTGTTTACAACAGAAGTTGGCTGCGATGTCTCCACTCTGCTCCATTCTCCTTGCTGTTTCTAAGGCTAAAGGTTGTGTTGCTTGGGGAAACACCATGAGATGGTTTCTTTGCATATCAACTGCACTCCACCCTGGTAGCTTCTTGTACCTTTCCTTAATGTGCAAAAAATGCCATATTTTTAATATGTTTGATTTCCAAGTAACCTCTACTAATTATTCCACACTGGGAAGGGGAAAAAACTCAGAATAATGCCTTCTGGGGAAAAAAAGTGCTGCAAGATCTTGTTATATTTTGCCCATGGTCCTCCAACTGGGCTTTTGAACACATGGAGATTGTTGGCCAGTCACTTCAGAAGCAGCTAAACTACCCACCATGAAGGCACGTGGAAAGATATCTGGAGACTCTGTACAAATGGAGAGAGGAAAACAGGGGAGTAACTGTGCAGGCAGCTACAAATGTGATCAAAGTCCTACTGTTCACAGCACTATTTCATGTTAACCATATCTGAAGTTACAGTAGTACTAGAACTTCTGTAGGTTTTCAGATGATTAGAAACAACATTAAAGAATCCAAGCACCAAATAAGTGAAGGATATTTAATATTTTTTAGTTTTGCTCAAATCTGTCAATAGAAGGATCAATATCCTTGTTAGTGATCATACTGCAAAGGCTTTGAAGAGTATGCAAAAAAAATATTTGTGTGTGTACCTTGTAATGAACAAGTGTGTCAATGCTAACATCTCATCTCATGAGAATGATGAGGATATCAAGTTTTGAAATGCAGACATAGAAGAAGAAAAACATCTCTCACTTATGAGAAGCTCATCTAACACAGAGGCTGAGAATGTTTTTCTTCTAAAAGCTTTTGAAAAGATATGTCATCTCAAGCCTTATGGAATTTCAGTCTCTCATTTCAGTGAAGAAGGACCTTCACCAATGACAAGAGACAGAAATTAACTCAGTCTGTTCATAAATGGAGTGATAACATGGTGTTGTTTACTAAGGCCTAAAAGCTTTTCTTAGCTCACAAGTGGATAGGCTTTGTGATATTTTCCTCTGCAAAAGGTTTTATACAAATGTCTGGGTTCTTCTTACTATTTCCAGCTTGGAAAGTTTCAGAACTGTTCCTGGTGTTACACATAAAGAGTATGAATCACTATTAAGTAGTGGACAAAACCACATTACTTGATTCTCTTAAGTCTGATGGATAGACTTTCTGTTTGGAGAACAAGGTAATACCTACAAGTGGCAACTTGTCATCCATTTAAGTGTTTCTATGATTCTACTCTTCTCTTTATGTAGAGGTTGTTTACAGATATGTCAGAATTACATCTCATTAGTGATTCTATAAAGATGAAATAAAAATATACGTGAACATCATGACCCAGTTTTCATTCTATTCAAACTGCTTACAGTGTTCTCAGCGTAGCTGGGTCTTCACAAATCTCTTCTTATTGCTGTGGAAGAGTCTAAGAGTTTGTATTCGGCATTCTAGCCAATGAGCATGTCAATTTCTGAACTTCTTGCAAATGTTTAATTTAAAAATTGGTTGTTTAAGAAAGAGGAAGTCCTTGTGGACAATTAAGAACTAATAAGGAAAATATGAGGGTTTATTGAATTTGACAACAATTGTATATTGCTATGCTGCTTCTCACTGACTGTAGATTTTTGGTTTGGCTGTTAATTATGCAGATGTGCTTTTTTCAGCAAGTAGAAAATGGCTTGGCTGTAGAGGAAAACTGATTACACAAAAAGGAGTTCAATGTACAAGTAAAAAAAAATTAAAAGTGTGGTTAAATGGTTTGTTTCTACTGGCTGCTGTCAGCAACAGCTACTGCTTTTAATGATGCAAACTGCAGCTTTGTTGGAGTTATAATTTTCAAGTTGAATATGATCCCTAAACATTTAAAAAAAATTTAGATGGCCTTGTAGCCTCTTAGGCTTGCTGAGGCCACTCCAAAGACAGCAGAAAGTCTCTTGTCAGGTGGCAGCAAGCATTACTTAAACCTGTAATAGGAATTTTACATTGTTAGAGAAACGTACAAAAAGTTCAAAGCCATTTAAGTAAAACATTATGTGTCACTAAATTCACAGTTATCTAAGCTGTCTCACTAGAATGTACATGCAAGTAATCTTCTAGCTATGACTCTTGCAATGGAAAATGCGCTCTGTAATAGAAAGAGACTCACCATTTTATGTATACATGCCCAGCAGAACAGTTTGTGAGACTCCTCCCAAGCTATATCAAGCTTAATAAATTTGGATTAGATAGTGCTAACATTTGGATTAAGTGGCTGGATTTTACTTGAAGTTAATAGAGCAGGATCTACAGAAATAGCCTCTCCAGCAGATCAGATCTAAGTTTTGTGCATTGGTGAAGAACTGATGACAGTGACCTCTTCTGCAAGCATGGCTTGACCCTGTGTAAACTCCTTAATGTTATTTCCATTTATAAATACTACACTTTATATATCTTTTAATTTGTGTTAACATTTTAGAAATAAAATACATGCTTTCAGGGAAAAAGAAAAATCAATAAATGGTGCCTGTTACATCAGACTGGCTGAATTTAGGTTGTTCTAAATCAATGGCTATTCAATTTACATACCCCACTACACACTGATCTATTTCAAGCCTGCTCAGAATGAAATTAAATATTTAAGAAACATTTACTATTCTTCCACTGCTTTTCTTGTTCTCATTTCCTTTATGAAGGTTCTTTTCTTAGTATTGTCTCTTAGAAACTTCAGGAAATGCTTATCCTGAAGTGTAAATAAAAAACCAAAGCAAACAAAGTGTGGGCTTGGTTTTGAACTGCTGCAAATCAGGCTAACTTCACCAGAATGGAAAGAATATTAAGACGAATTTCTTACATGAGTGGGATATCTCTAGGTGACAGGAAAAGTGATTTTATCCTTCTCGTCCCTTTAACCTGTCTGTTTCAGAAATCCAATAATTTATTATTTTTTCTGGATAAGGAAATCTAGAAAGTCTTCCTACTTTCTCTTCTGGGATGTATTTTTTGAATCTGCTCGTTCACAGAATATATTTGCAGTAATAGAAAAGTTACATAAAGAGGATGACTATGGAACAACACCTGCTTTTAGTCAGCATATAATAAAGAGCAAGTTCTTCCTTTTGTTTTTCTTTCTTTATTTTTTGTGTGGTTTTTATGTTGTTGTTGTTGGGTTTTTTATTTTTTATTTTTTTCCTCTTTTTTCTATTTTCTTTTTTGTCTCTTCTTTTTTCCTTTTCCTTTTTCTTTTTTCCTTTTGTTTGTTTTTCTTTTTTCATCTTTCTTTTTTTTTCTTTTTTCTTTTTTTCAATTTTCTTTTTTCTTTTTTCTTTTTTTCAGTTTTCTTTTTTTCTTGTTTTCATTTTTTGTCTTTCATTTTCCATTTGTCTTTTTTCTTCTTTTTTTTTAATAAACCTATTCCATGCTTTCATGAAGTAGCTGCCATCTCTGGAACAGGGACCTTTGTCTTCACAGAAATCTCTCCTGACAAATGTTTCAGAGTTCAGAAGTAAGACATTTCAGCTGACTTAAAGAAGTGAGAGATTATTCTAGCTGATTTTACAGTAAGCTTAAGGTTGAAGTAGGGACAGGCATCTGGTCACAGTCATTGCAGATGTGGGGTGGAGAGGGCTTTCTTCCGTAGCAGCTTTCCAGGCTGCCTTGCTATAAGACAGCCTAGGCCAAAGTTTATATTTTGTTGCTAAGCTCCTAAGAAAGATGAAACAGGAAAGGTGAGTGTGAATGAAAGGTATGATGATTCATCTCTAATCTCTCTGGTTTGCAATTAACAGCTTTTAAAAATACAGATTAGTACAGCTACCTCTTTACACAGCATAGGCTGGCCTTGGTCTCTGCCAGTCCACAGAAAGATTGCCACAAAAAAAGTGGGTTTGTTTGTTTGTTTGTTTGTTTTGTGTTTTTTTTTAAATATTTATTTATTTTTTGTTAAAAAAGAAAAGCTCTCGGTACTACTGCATCAGGCACTTATTTGGGAGCAGGGAGAGAGCTCATCTTCCTTTTAAGTAATGTCATTCTGCATTTATTTTCCTCTGTGTGTGCTGCCTTCTTTCTTCCTTTACTAAGCAATTGCAGGTAATCCTTCCTCTTTTTTTTCTTCCAAGGAAATCCATACTTTTCACCCAGCTTTGAACCCAAAACTGCCCTGAAGATGCTGTCTTCTGTATTTGGAGACTGGGATTTAAGAATATCCTGAGTGTTCATGGGAGGAGAAAACAAAATGGACACCAGAGGAGAGGAAGCACCCTACATCTCTAACAGCCTCCTTCTCACTTGTTAATGCTACTTGTCTTTGTCCTCAAGGGACTTTTGAGCCTCTGCTAGGAGCTCTTCCCTTGTGCCCTTCACACTTCTGATTATCCACCTAGAAACTTCTGATTATCCACCTAGTTCTTCTGAGACTAACAATATTTTGCTAAGTTAGCATCTGGAAAATCCTCATGGCAGGGACCTTATTTAGTTGTGAGCAGATTGACCCCTTCAACAAGTTGTACATAAAATACTTGCAAAGCATTAGGGCAAACAAGAAAAGACAGTACAAGTTAATTTGTTTACATGATAGCTAATAACAACAGCATGTACCTATTGCACTTGGCTGTTATATGTGTGATATGAAGATGGTAATAATATATGGACCTCAGTAAAACCTAATCAGGCCCCAGATATGGTGATATTTCTCCTTAGATTTTACAATGTCTAAAGCAATAGAACCTCTCAGTTTACAGATACTACCAAAGGAAGGTGTGTGATATATAGTCATACTCAGTTTGGATAGATTTTATGAGAAGCTCAAACTGTAAACTCAGCACAAAGCTAAACATTTCAGTAAAATGCTCTGGATGGGTCAACAAGGTATACCTTGTAAATCTGTTTTCAGCTATTAACTAGCTCATGGAGAATTTCCTACTGTTTATATCACTGCCAAAGCTTGCTCTGTAACTGTTATGAAAGCAATTTTTGCTATTGTTATCCGCACTTCAACATGGTCACATTAATGCCCTGTGCATATTGGATATTAGTCCAATATGGGAAACGTTGCTACTTTTTTGTTGTTGGTACTTTGTGTTGAAAATATGGAAAAATAATTGCACTGCTGAAGTCTGTGATATAGTTATAATACATTTAATTAAAAGCAAAAAAGAAGACAGACACTGGTTAATAGGATATTGTTTTCTTCCCTTTTAATGGGATTTTAAAATGAAAATTTAAATGAAAATTAAAAAATTTAAAACTGAAGCATAATGTCACTTAATGGGAATAATCTGTCTTTATAGTAAGAAATATATTGGAAAAAAATGCAGTGACTTTTTCAGGTTGTTTTTTTTATAATGCTGCAACACAATACTAGACTAGAGCCATAACAGTGATTTTAAAGCAATTACAAAAGAAAAGTGGAAAAAATGTAGGTTCATACATTTGTTCAGGCTTCAACAAGTTTACAGGTGAGCTTTACTACCTTTGGTGTGTCCTTAGAATATATGATTGCATCTGTTTTGTGCGCTTGTGTTTCTTTAATGCTTATTTCAGGAGTATGGCAAACTGTGCTGCTGAATCAGGCCCAAAGTTTTCAGCAGCCTGTAGGAAAGCACCCTCACTAACAGCAGAACTCAATCCCAACAACACCCTCAGGAATGTCCTGTGTGAAGGGTGGCTTTTACAACTTGCTCTTTATACCTGAAAGCCAAATAAACACAGGACATAGAAAAAGTGGTCTGAGTTGGATGACCTTACCTTTAATTCAGCATAATTCTTGAGCTCTGAAAAGCATTAAGAGCTTTACCTTGATAATCAGATTTAATGTATTGACATCCAATATCTCTTTTTCCTTTCCTTGACTGACACCTCCTGCCTTTGTAACAGACTTTTATTAATCCAGTTTTTCATCATCTGTAGTGTACAGTATGTATGCAAAAGCAGAGAAAAAACTGAAATATGGAACTACATGTAGAAAAGCTTGAGAACCAGCACATCTTATATTACACAGGTCATTTATAAATTCTCTTAAGAGTACAATCAATAATTCTTCATGGGAGCATATGAGTTTCTCAAACAAAGATAGAATGAAAGTTGTTTGTGTTTTTTTGTTTTGTTTTGTTTTGTTGTTTTTGGTTTTTGATTTTCTTTTAAATAGCTCCCAGTACCTGCCTTTATGTAAGAACTGGCAAGTAATGGGTTTGCTATGGAAGTTATGTGCTAATGCTTTTGGGACAAGGCTATGGTGTTTTACACTGTGAATTAGACTCTTGAGTTCAGACAAAGAGACACTGCCCACATGTGCAGAGGAGGTTTTCCTTTAGTAGTGCTGTGTGAAGATAAGCATATGACAAGAGAGGTACAGGAAAAAAAGTATTAATTTACATGAACACTAAAAAAAATGAAAGCAGCACATGAAAATGTATAATTAAAGAAGAGATACATTTATGCACTTTTTGGTCCAGTTTCTGTAATTTAAAAATGTTGGAAAAAATATTTTTCTTTCCTTTTTGAAATATAATGAGCTCTGCTCACAAGCAGAAACATTCAAATCTAATGCAATGTTTCTCAGTTTCAAAATACTTTAAACTTATGTAACCATGACTGTTTGTCAAGGGAGAAGGAGCAGTTTGACACAGAGAAGAAAAGAACATTCCCCTTAGCTCTCCATAGTGAATCTGAGAGCTGAGAAACCTGGATAGCTTAGATAAGATTCAAACAGGCAACAAAACATGAAGTCCCTCCTTTGAACTGAACCCTGCTACCTCAGCTTCAGAAGTGTTTATGACATCTACAAGACTCTGTAGTAAAAGACTGAATGACAAAGAAGAAGAGGTACAGCTGAAATGCTGTTCTTTAAGGAAAGAATAGCTGCAAAGTACAGTTTCTGAGAGGAAAAGCAACCGAAACCTCACCATTTTTGTTCATGTTATAAATAAAAACTAGAAATGTTCTCTACCTTCCTTTCAGGCAGTTGTCACAAGATAAACTGCTCCCACTGATGTCAGCTGAAAAATCACTTAGTTGCCCTATCTTTTGGTAAACTCTGCATTTTGGTTGAGACAGAATGAACATTAGATCAAGCAATATTACCTGTTCATATATGAATGGAGAGTGTAGGCACATTCTTAAGATCACCATTGTTTTTCAAGTTGTCTTGATTTACTAAAATCAAACTCTAGATTAATATCAGGCAGAAGTACCCATAACTTAAGCTCGGAGCTAGAACTATTGAATTCCACAGTTTATAAAGTGAATTATATTATTTTTTCTGTTTTGGTTGGAATAAATTTCTCTCAGGAAGACAGTGCATGTTGTGTCAAATTTCTTAGCCTGAAAAAAACCTCAAACATCTATTGCAAAAGAACTCATGTAAACCTTCCACTTTGACAATTTTAAAAATTAAATGTCTCCAGTTCTACTATGGAAGAAGTTTTAAAATACGAAAGTCTTTAAAAATCCACAAAGTGAAACTCTCAATTATTGAAATAAGGTATTCTGAATTACGGTAACATTGTTTCCTTTACATATTCTCTCACTTCATGAAAATGTGAGATTTTCTTTTTATCTTCTGCTAAAGATGTAAGAAGTACAAAACAGGAGATCAACAAATAACAGAAATCTTGAATATTATAACAAGATGGAAAATCAGATTTTTGTTCAGCTCTACGGAAAGAATGAAATGACTATGAAAACCATGTTAGATTACATGTGATGATTAAAGGATGGTACACTGTTTCAGTGCATCTAGCAAATTGCTTGTCATCCAGAAGTTGTACTTGGTGCATAAAATAATGCAGACATTCAGACATTGTGGTGTGCTTTTTTGCTTACTAAATCTACGAACAGATGGATCTTTAGTTCATGGAACATGGCTTGAAAAGCTGAAGGACAATATAATTTTTGTGTCATAGGAGAAGATGAATAAGGTGAAATGATATTCCTAGAATCACAGAACAACAGACGACTTGAGGTTGGAAGGGACCTTTGGAAGTCATCTCGTCCAACCTCTTCTGCTCAAGCAGTGTCACTTAGAGCCACTTGCCCAGGAATGTGTGTAAGTGGTTTTTTAATGTCTCCAAGGATGAAGACTCCAAAAACTCCTTGGGAAACATATCACAGAATCACAGAATCGCTCGG
>NW_010201513.1:0-3131 GCF_000695765.1 Mesitornis unicolor
CCCCTAGGAAGGTACGACACCATGTGTGGACTGCGGAAGAAGTTAAGTTGTTAAGGGAGTTGGACCGCCAGTATGAAGGACGTCGTAACATCAACAAGTTGATCGCGGAGAGAATTCCCTCTAAGTCGCAAAACAAATAAGTGATAAAAGACGAGTGTTGAAGAGTAAACACTGGAGAAGTGAAGGATGAAAATCTGGGGGAAGAGGAACATCTGGAGTTGAGTGGGAACCTTGGTAAAGGTTTGGGCGAGAGTTTCAAGGTTACTGGTTTGAGAAAGAAGTATAGAAGGAAGGTAATAGAATGGTTATCATCTTGAGAGGAATTTCCTTTTCGAAGGGATTATGAAAGATTGATAGAAGGCTCGGAAGATCTATTAACAGTGGTTAATATGGTGGCCCAGAGTCAATGCCGGTCCCTCTACCGTAGGGATGCGGAGCAACCAAGTCACAAAGTTGCACCGGAGAAGGCCCGGGAGGCTCGACCCCGAAATCCACCAACGGGATGGATGAAGAGGAGGGCCTCCGAGAGGGGGCAATATCGTTGTCACCAGCGGCTTTTCACTTGTGCTAGCTCACCAAGATAGTCTTGGACGAGATGGAGTCCCTCGGATGCGAGATCCCCATGGAAGAAGTACAGGACGTATTTCGTTCCAGGTGGGAATCGCCAGGGTTATTCAAAGGGCTGGGTGCCTTTGTGACCCGTGGCTAAGCAGACAATACGGCATTTGAGGCCACAATAACAGCTAAAGAAGTGGCCCGGAACATCAAAGAAATGAACTCTGAGGCGGCGCCAGAGCCAGATGGAGTGACGTTGCGGACCATCATAGACAATGATCCACGTTATTCACATCTCGTGGAACTTTTTAATCTCTGGCTGATATCTGGCACCATTCCGGATGTTCTGAGGCAATGCCGGACTATTTTGATACCAAAGTCCACGATGCCAGAGCACCAGAGGGACATCAATAACTGGCGCCCAATCATGATCGGTCCAGCGCTCTTGAGACTATTCTCAAGAATTATAACATCTCGCTTGACCAAAGCTTGCCCCATCAACCCACGGCAACGAGGCTTTATACGATCAGCGGGATGCTCCGAGAATCTGAAGTTGTTGCAACTCCTCATTCAAAGAGCGAAGAAACATCATCACCCCATCCACGTCATCTTTGTGGACCCAGCCAAAGCCTTCAACACTGTAAGTCATGATCATATTCTTACAGTTTTAAAACAGAAGGGGTTGGATGATCATATTATAATCCTTGATCTCCCACCTCTATTCCAATATTGTTACATGTATAACAGATAACACAGCTAGATCTGATTTCATACAGATCAAAGTGGGGGTGAAACAGGGTGATCCAATGTCCCCTATCCTATTTAACTTGTGTCTGGATCCTCTACTGTGCAGGTTGGAAGAGGTTGGTGTCGGTATCCCGCATGATTCTCAAAGAATAACATCAGTGGCTTTTGCAGATGACCTGGTTCTGTTAAGTGACTCATGGGAGGAAATGGCCAAGAATACTGCAATTCTTGAGGCCTTCTGCGACCTTACTGGCCTCAAGACACAACGGGAGAAATGCCATGGATTCTTTATCACTCCCACCAAAGAATCCTATGTTGTTAACAACTGTCCAGCATGGACGATTAATGGCTCTCCCCTGAATATGATTGAACCTGGTAATTCCGAGAAATACTTGGGTCTATATATCGACCCATGGGTGGGAGTCAAGAAACCGGAGTCACAGGAAAAGATTAAAAGGATGGATACATCGGATTAGTAGGGCGTATTTAAAACCATTGCAGAAAGTAGACATCTTGAAAGGGTTTGCCATCCCTCGTTTGATTTACCAGGCAGATCAGGCCGGGGTAAAATCCACGTACCTCGAAAACCTTGACCGTATAATTGAAGAGGCGGTCAAGGGGTGGCTGCATTTACCATCTTGCACATGTGATGCGATTCTCTATTCTAGCACACGTGATGGAGGACTTGGTGTCGTGCGACTTCAGTTGTTGGTACCAAGTATCCAAGCCCAGAGGCTTCACTGTTAGGCTCAATCAGACGATGATGTAATTAAAGGTATTGTAAGAGATTAGAGTATCGAGAAAGAATATGAGAAGTTGTGGAAGGCGGCAGGGGGAGATGTGAATAAAAAACTGGATATCTGGAATGAGAATAGCGTTACAAGGATTCAGGAGGTAGAGAAGGATTTTCCATCAATATGGGAGATGCCTCCGGTGAGAAAACTTTTTCCAAAACCAAGCAATTGGCAGAAGAAGGAGTTTTTAAACTGGACAAAACTACCGTCCCAGGGCCTGGGAATCACTAATTTTGAGGATGATGTGGTGAGTAACAACTGGCTGGTGCAGTATAGGCGTTTCCCACATAGAAAACTCTTGACCGCTCTGCAAATGCGAGCCAATGTGTACCCAACCAGGGAATTTCTGGCTAGAGGCTTGGATAATGAAAGGAATAAATCTTGTAGGCACTGCCAGGGGGAAACAACGGAATCGATTGCCCATATCATCGGCTACTGTCCCGTGGTCCAGAAGATCCGGATCAAAAAACACAATGATTTGTGCTCAATATTGGCTGAGCAGGCCAAAGAACACCAAAGGCTTGTATATTATGAGCCACTGTTTCGGGACAACAGGAAAGAGCTTTTTAAACCTGACCTTGTGTTAGTAAGGGAAGACACATCAACGGTTATTGATGTGACAGTTAGGTTCGAGGGTAAAAACACCACTTTGGTGGAGGCGGCGTTAGAAAAGGTTAGAAAATACCAACATCTCAAGGTTCAGCTGAAAGATGAAACTAATGCCAAATCTGTTGAGTTTGTAGGTTTCCCCATTGGAGCACGAGGAAAATGGCATGGAGGTAATACATGGTATTGCAAAAACTTGGGCTCTCTTGTTCCCAACGGGAAAAGCTGCCAAAAAGGTTGTCTAATTATGCGCTGATGTCTTCTGTAGATATAGTCCATGTGTTTGCTAGTTTGCATAGGGAGACATCAGCGTAGGATGGCTGTATGGTTTCGGACTTGACTTTGTAATTTGTTATCTGTAGTTAATAAACTGTGGATGTGGGAGTCTCGTGATGATGACTAACATCATGACGTCATCACGTACCGGAT
>NW_010201514.1:0-61952 GCF_000695765.1 Mesitornis unicolor
CAAAAAACCAAACACCTGTCCTGATTTTTTTATTTATTTGTTAAAACATGAAAAAAAATGTTTTAGACAAAGAGGCCACTTCTGGAAAATAATACTTTTAGTTGAATCAGGAGAAGACTAGTTAAAATCACATAGGTTTTGCGTTTTAAAAAAAGGAAAGCACTAGGATCAGTTATTGGCACTGAGTTACTATTTACAATGAACAGAGGTTTTGCAGTTTACATAACATCAATACAATGCAGTTTTGGAGTCTTTGATTAAGAAAAAAACAAGTGTTTTTTTTGTTTGTTTGTTTTTCCTTTTTCTGTTTTTCCTTTTCATCCAGGACATTCAGATTATTAGGACAAGTGGTTGCAGGCAAGGGCTACAGAAGTTCCCAGCTTCGGCCCCTCCTGTGCATGGCGGTGCTGGAAGATGATCTGGAGAAGCTGATCACAGAGTTGGAAGCTGAAGGGCAGATTAGGCAGGGCTGAGAAACACCTGGCAATTCATGACAGTGTCTGGAGACCAAGGATTTACAGGTTGTCACCGGGCTGGTACTGGGGTTCTGTTGCAGTGAAGTAGTCTTCAAGGAAACCCTGCAAATACTCGAAAGTTGGGCGCTCCTCTGGGTCTTTTTTCCAGCAGTGGATCATGAGCTCGTGCAAGGAGATGGGACAGTCCTGAGGACACGGCATCCGATAACCACGCTCTACTTGCTCCAAGACTTCGCGATTATTCATGCCTGTAATGGGCAGACAAATCCACAGGGTTAAATTACAGGAAAATTGACCGGAGTATAGCTATATCTACAATACCTATAATTTTCTCAGTCATACTAATTTCTTTGGTTCAGACAAGTGAAACAAAACCACTGCAATGTCCTGTTTCAGCTCTTCATCTATTGCAGGGTAACCTGGATTATTTTCTTTCTCAACAGAGGGCTTTAAGATCCAGTGATGAGTAAAATGCTGCTCCCATGGTTACTCTCTTGGCTTACTCACAATGGGCAGGATTTGGCACATTCCCTCTGCAGCAACAGTAGCTGTGAAATCTATTGTGTCAGGTGGTTAAAGAAAATAACAAATACTGTGCAAAATTATAGAAATTCAGAGGAATATTTGAAACCCTCACACTGAGTGTGGGCCTTTCTCGAAGTGCTCTGTGAGGTCATGCTGCAGACAAACTCTGCCACTTGGGGCTACCAGGGATGCCCAGCAGCATTACCTTCAGCACTGGTTCAGAAGTTTGCTCCTGCTGATGATTTGCACTCCCTCCATCCTTAGTATTGTTTCTAACACATTTACCTGTCCCACCCCAACGCAGAAGAGAACAAAGTTGCTCAGAAAACAAGCCAACTGCCAAGCAAAACAGCTCCACTGCAGAACCACAGTTCTCTCTCACAAAAGTTAAAAGTTATATTACCATCATGCTTGTCTCTAACAGGCAGCCAGGCCCTTTGCTATGCAACTCTTGATTCCTCTGCTGAAGGGAGTTTTTTACTGTACCTTAATTGCAGTCAACCCCAACCTTAGTTTAAACAGCTCTTCCAGTAATTCTTTTGTCTTTTTAACAGTACCAAGAGTAAGACTAACACCGCAGGCATGCAGAAGTATTTCAGAGAAAGCATGCACATTGACTGCAAGCTTTGCGGCTTGCCAGTTGGCAAGCCCTGCCCAGTCCTTGTTGAAATATCTGCAGGCTTTACTCCACAGACTTAGTGGGTCCTGCCAAGCAGCTCTGCAGGAGAGCTAGGAGGGACACTTAAGTTCCTCCATGACTGGATCTAGAAACCAGCACCTTGTTGTTGCTCTTTCCATTAGCTTCTCCTCCCCCTGGTTTCCATGGCACCATACTTCCCTGGGTCTTGTCTGCTCTGTTCTTCCAGGGTGTCCTCTTGATGAACTTTCTTTTACCACCTTCAGGACCAAAGGGATCATCTCTTCTCTCTACTCCATATTTTTGGTAAACTTATTTGTGAGAAATAGTTCACACACCTTCTTCAATACAGATTCATTTGTCTACTCTACACTATGGCATTTTGGCTCTTTACTTGGCTGTATTCTTGGATTTGGTCTTTACTCTCTTCATTGTCTTCATGTCCTGGCTGTGTTATTTTTGTAAAGATGCTTTAAAATAAGCATCTGCAAAATACAGCCTTTCCTGACCATCCACATCTACATTCTCATCTCATGGTGGTATAAAAAACCACTTTTTCCTCTTATCTTGACAGGGTATTTTCCTCCTGCTGATTTGCAGTGTCTCCGAAAGGATCATTTTCCCAGCCTGTTGCTGGAACTACCCCTTGCCACTTGCTCCTTGGTGCAAGCTGCTTGATTTCATTTTTGAAGCCTCTCACAGGCTGCTCTGTTAGCACTTAGGCTCTCATTTGGCAATGTCCTGGTCAATCCACAGTTCTGGTTAAGCTACTGCAGTACCTTCGATCTTTAAACAAGCACTTGTGCACTGTTTCTCAGACTGCCTGTTGTGCATGGAGGAACCTCCTTAGACAACTGCCTCATCCTCCTACAAACTTCTCCTTACCGTTCCCTTTAACAGTGATAATTGCAAAAAGAAAGGTTAGATTACTGATTTATGTATTTCCTAACCTGCAGACCAACACTTTAGCACTGGTTTCTTGTGTTTGGTTTATCACCTGTATCCACGCACAGTATTGTTGGTGCTAGATGTTTACAGGTAGGAGCAAGCACTTTGTTTGGCACCTAAAATGGTCTGTGGTTAAGGCTTTACAGAATGATCAGAATAGAGTAATAACATTCCTCCGCAGACTCTGCATAGTGCTCAAGTTCTCCTGTATTACTGGCTCCAAATTGATGTTATTAGGTCTTACAGACTCACAACAAACCAGAAAAGCTTGCACACATTGAACAAATGTTGGGGTGTTCCTCATTATCCAACAAGAACATTTTCAAACATATTCTACTATTTTATTAAATTACAAAACAATGCTAGTAGTCTGTTAGTCATCACCAACCCAAAGGCGGCAGCAGCAAACCAAGCCTTTTGGCCTTGCTGTTTTCAAGATGCTACAAGAAAAAAAATGTGCATTTTGCTCATGCTGTGTTCTCAGTATTAGCTCTTTTAATGTATGTTTTGAACAAAAATCTGCACCCTTTTTCATATCCTTGTCTTTGAGTCAGCTGAATTACTTCATGTTTTGGGGTAAGAACTTCTGCTGTGCTTTGCTTCCATTACATATTAAAGGCTACAAAAAAAGTGTTACCAGTAACTCATCTACTGTATATACCTAAACCACAAACAAATGACACTCTTTGCTTTTATTTTGGCAGTACTTCTTTAAGTACAACATAAGTGGAAGCAACAGCAGCAGAAAAGCTCCTTCCCAACTGATTTGTTATTCCAAGATATCAAATGTTTGGTATTTTTATCCAGTGCATTACTCAGTGCCGCAAAGCACACTCTGAAACTTGATAATGAACTGTATGCTGGAAGAGAAACCCTGAGGAGAGAGAGGGGGAAGGAAAAACATAAACAGATCTTCACTTCTCTTTAAAACAAAACCCAACAGATAGAAAAAAGAATATAAAAGAAACATTGCTGTCTGAAAACATAGCCATTTTTTGTCCCTGGAAAGTCAGTTAAGCCAGGTTTTCTCATCAGGAAAATGCCCTTCTTTTCCTTTCTTCTTTCCCCTCTCTCCCAGTAAAACCCAGATATGAAACTAAACCAAATAATCCTCATGTTCCTTACTGGAATTCATACATCCAGTAAGGGCTGCAACACCTTGGATTTGCCAAAGAAATCTGTCAGTTTTGATGTGTGCTGTCAATTTTAAAAGGCAGTTTCAAATAAAATATTTTTTTTCAAAATCAATTTGCTTATTAGTCAGACTTATAAAAATAGCAGTGTTGCAGGTATACTTTTTACTTCTTAAAAGGTCTACTTATGTTTAAAAACCTATTATCTAGATTCACTTATCTTATCCTACAAGTTTTAGTGTTTCTCTTTTGATACCAGGAGTCTGTTGTATCTGCACTTCTAACATCACAAAGAGAATACTTGAGCATTCTGTACAATTCCTCTCTCCTAATGAATACCCAAGAGTTTCAACTCTTTTAGTAAATAATAAATGAAATTTTGCTTTCAGTACACTTCTAGACCCCTTAAATGTTTGTCCTAAAATCTTTAAATCTGTGGAATAAACTACTCAGCAAGAGTTATCTGTAGACTACAGCTATTTCACCTGCTTGAAAATCAGTTTGCGCTCATGATTTTTCTAGAACTACCATTTGGACCAAGAAGGAAACATTCAATTTCCAAAAGATGGCTTCTCCATTCGCTTTTTATTCCCTGAGAAGAGCAAAACTGAAATAACCTCTCACCATCCAGCTTTATTTGTGAAACCTTCAATAGTCTTAGGATGCACAGGATATGGCCACTTTAATGCTCAATACGGTAAAAATCTACTGCCCATATGGACTGGGGACAGAAACGCAATGCGGCTGGACTTTTCCTGGAAAAGCTGCAGTAGTAAGAGTTACTGTGACAGAAAAGAGGATGTAAGGTTTCCAGTTTTGGCTGAAGAAAACACTGGAAAGTGCTTTGGAGTGTTCTGAGGAGCCTGAGTAGATGGAGCACAGCAGATGTGCAAATAGCACAGATCTGGGCAATGCTGCTCTTCCAGAAGATCGAAAGCATTACTGTAACTAGGTAGCATCCCCACATCCAAGACTAATAAGCTATACAGATTAATTTGGGCAACAGGAAGTCCAGTGAGGACAGTGGTGGTTTTAAGCCACTTTATTCTTGCTTTCTTCTGTTGGACCAAGAATTATGCTTCTTCAAGACCCGCTGCACACTTTCAGACCAATGATCAAACTAATACAGACACAAATGCTCAAGGACTCTTCAAACAAGAGCTCAACTGCTGCCCATCCCCAGAAATGCTGTATTTCAGATTCTCCAAGAACCCACAGCTGTGCATATTTAAAGGTTCCTCAGACATGGACATGATGGCCCTTCTCTAGTACAGCTGAGAAGGTAAAACTGTGAAGTCCTCCAGAGGAGCTGGATCATGTTGGCACTCAGAGTATTCTCTCAGCAGAGGGAGGTACAATGGAGGCAGACTGATTTTGGGGTGTTGTTCTGTTTGATCTAGAAGCAAAATTTCTAACTTCCATGGACAGCCCCAAAGAAATACCAGAGGTGAGGGCACAGGGATGGGATATGGGACACAGGCAGGGACATTATTCCATACACAGGCATGATAGTGTACTGAAGGGAACAGGAAAGCTGATCTTGAAGGAAGATAACCTTTGAAGAATAATGCTCTTCTTTACTGAGTACAGTATGAACCTAGTTATTTCTGTGCAAAAGTAGTAACAGGTTTTAAAAGTTTTTTTGGCTCCTCTGCTGCCCATATCTAGTTTTTATTTCCCCAGTGTGACAGTGGAAATAGAACCTCAATGCCCAGAAAGACTGTGAAAGTTGCTTGTTTCAATCTGCTGCCTGATGAAAAGAATGGGAAGGCTAGGAGAAGCACTAATAAGTTAATTATCATCGTGGCCCATTACATCCATTGACAGAGAAACAGGCTTGGTTGAAAGATGAAGATGAGGACATCTGCCAAAAAGTCAGTCTTGCTTAGGGGTTTGGGGCAAGGCTTGATTATGAACTTTAGTCTGATCTTCAACTCTGCCAGCGAAATCCTTACTGCTCCCCTGTCCTGCCACCACTCCAGCCTCCCTCTCAAAATGGGGCATCAGAAGAGGAATGGGGTTGAAATCTGGGGAACAATGAATACCAAGTCCTGTTCCTTACACAGTCTGTTCCCCTCATATATGCTGCCTGCCTTCTCTTTCCATCCTCCTTGTTGTGCTTCTCCCTCCTTCTACACAAGCTTAAAATAATGTCTGGTTCTCCAAGGCCTGAGGTAAAGTGCCCTGTGGGCATGGTTACCACCACAGGACTGGGGTGTGTGCTATAACTAACCTCTCCAGGCACTAAGGTCTTCTCAAACAAGAGAGCAGTCCCTTTGCCTGAGGGCCTCTCCCCGCTTCCCCTGGCCTGCTACAAGCTGTAAGCAGGAACACTGAGACAACATGCCCACAATTACTTCAGAAACTGTGTATTACAGTGAGTATCAGCTCCATGATCATCTTTGTTTCAAGGCTGACCATTTCCAGAGGTTGCAAACCCACATGCATTGGGTGCTAAAGTGGTCAGCAGTGCCTACGAACTGCGTTCTCTTACCTATAGGTCATTTACTATGACTTGGGTGAGGAGGGCCAAGATCTGCCTCTCAGGGTGGTTGAACTCCCATCTCCTCCTCGTGCCAGCCATATGGTGATGGCAGGAAAAGCCCCGTGGGTACATATGAACCCTACTCCCTGCTCTAGAAAGGGGCCTGAATTCATGAAGCTCTATCCTTCCAGGATATCCTTCCTCTCCCCAGCATAAAGCAGGATGTAGACAATCCTTTCTATGTCTGGGGAAAATAGAGTCCTTTCTGAGGGGCTCAGAAGGTCTTTGTCACCTTTGGGAAGTCTGAACCTTCTTTCTATCCCACATGCAAAGGCAGGCTTCTGAGAGGGCCCTAGTTCCCCTCCACATTTGCCTCAGCCTATAAAGCCTTCCCAGTTAGGATCTGGGGAATGAGACCATATTGAAACCTCTAAGGGGTTGGAAATACAAATTTAAAATAGAGATTGCCCTTAGGTAAAACTGACAGAGAGGGGAGTGATGGTAACCATGAGAATGATTAAGGCCTCCTGACTAAGCAGGGTGAGAGTCCCAGTGAGGAGGAAGGACCCTGGCAAAGAGCTCGAGCAGTGCATAACCACATACATGACCTTCCAGAAAATTGCTCACTCTGTGATATATAACACACAAAAAGTTGTTTCCAGCTACTTGATGTCTTCCTAGCATGGATAAGGGAGAGTGAGCAGGAAGGACTTTCAGGATGTGAGGGCTTTATGCAGTGAAGGATGAAGGGGGAGGATGGTGCTGAAAGAGGAGAGATGCCACTGGTTGTCTTTGATGTGCTCAAACTGCCATGTAATAAAACTGTCCACATTTTCAGGACATAGACCATGCCTGGGACTTCTGTCACAGATCCCACAAGAAGTTATATATTGCAAGCACTTAAATGCACACTCAGTGGCCTCTTTTTCCTTCAGAGAGAGACAGGAACATGTGGGAAGTGCAGACATCCTCTGCTGCTATGGCTAACACTGTGTCCAGTTACAAACCTATGAGTTAACACAGGGCTTAAATTGTCACTTTTGACTTAACAGTATTTTTCCTCTGTGTGAGTGTGTCTGTGCTCCTGTGCATGTGATAAGAGAGAAGGATGGTCACTAAGCATCTCTGCCCCACCAATGCAGAGCTCAGGGAAACAAATTCACCTTAACTCTGCCTCAGTGGTAGGATCCTCGGTACACCCACTCTGCTGGAAGTGGAATTTCCTCTTCCTGCAGCCCAGCCAGAAGCATAGCCCATTTTCTGTAAATAACACCATATCAGCTGTGTCTTACACATCTTCCTTCTGTCTTTGACCTTTGCACACACATCTGCATTTAACCCTCAATAAAGCAGCGGAAATCACAGCTTTCCCACACAGCTGCCAGTAATTCTCATGGCAAGAAGACCTTTGTGCTGGGGACTGACACAGCCACGCTGTGCAGTGACAACACCCACTGTTCTTTAACTGTATGGGGAAGTGCTGGGCAGAGGGACTCATCCATCTCACAGAAACACATCATCTTGCTTTCTGCTACCTCACGCTGTTGTCACTGTCACAGCTTACTAAGCTGCTCCCTGTTACTCATGCCAAAATTCACTGCTGATCATGAGAAGCTTTCCAGTCCCCATATCCTCTTTCCAAAAATCAGCTACTGGCTGCTAGGCACTAGTAAAGTTGAAATTCCTGGTAAAACTCTGAGAGTTTGGTTTTGCTGAGCTCAGTCTTCTGAAGTGGTGAGAGGAACCACAGGATAAACTGAATTACACCTTGGTGCTTCTCCTGCACAACTTGATGTATGGATCTGACTGCTTGATCACAGCACAGATTGAAAAATTGAAACTGCTTTTGGGTGCTTTCTATTAAATCAGCTGCAGTGCATACAGCCATACTGGTGAGTATTTAGAAACATTAAAAAAATAAAAATAAAAGAACAAAGATGAAGCTAGATGCCCTGTTGCTAGTATCTGTGCTGATAAGAAAATGAAGGGATTAAATTCTTTTCCATGTAATGCACTGCTTTTGCCTCACCCCTTTCCTCTTCACCTGAAGGCCTATGATCTTCAAGAGGCAACAGAATGAAAAGCTCTTTCTGCATAGGCAGATGCAATCATCCCTCCTACAAATCTTAATCCATTGGATACTTGGCAGGGTTTCAACAAAGAGCCAAGGGGCCTCCGGTTCCCCCATGCAGAGAATCTGGCCCTGCTGTGACCCTGCAACGAGCTCTGGCCTGCACATTACAGGATAATTTCCTTTCCTTTTCATTCACCTTAAAAGCAAGGTTTAAAATTTAAGGGTTTGTAAAAAAGAGATTCGGTAATACCAGACTTTCAGATAGTCATCAAACCTTGTAGAGAACCAGACTGACAGAATAAATGGAGTAATGCCACTCTGAGAGTTTAACTGTTGGTATCTTAAAGTGAGTGCAATATTATGGAGAGCTATTTGCTTTCATTATTTGGTTAGGAAGTATATTAATTAAAAAAATAGAACAGAATATGTTGGATTTTCTGTCCTCTCGTCACCTTTATCAAGACCATCACACGGTGGCTTTCAGTCAGGGCTATTTTTGGGCACATTCAGAACTTATGCACGGTATCCTCCTTGGAGCTCAGTGAAAATGAATATACATCCCAAGTTAAGCATACAGCTTGTTCCCACTCCTCTCCCCAGGTGAAGCAGGGCTCAGACCGTTTTCTTACCTGGGTATGGCACTCTCCCTTTTGTTACCAGCTCTGTCAGTAGGATGCCAAAAGACCACACATCCGACTTTATTGTGAACCTTCCGTACAACGCTGCTTCTGGTGCCGTCCATTTAATGGGAAACTTTGCACCTAATGAAAGCATAAATGACTCTTAATCAGAATAGAGACAGAACCAAAGTACCTGTTTGAGGGTGACTGTCGTGTCTTGCAACATGTCCAGTAGGATGGAGCTGCAGGTGAGTGTTAACAAACACCTCCACGGAGAAGGGTCAGAGAGGACAGACGAGTGGCACATGTAGGGCAGAAGGAAAGACTCAGCAGGGAAGGGGTGGGCTTGTCCCACATCCCATGAGAAGGCTAAGCCATTTTAGGTTTGAAGAGTTACAAAAGAAAAAAAATGTTTTAAAAACCAATAAGCCAAATATAATAGAAATTATTTCTTGTTTTAAATTCTTTCCCTGTGATACTTGCAAGTCAAACACAGTTAGCATGTATGAACAGAAGTGAGATTTATTAGAAATGTATCCCCCCGTTTCCCTGCTCAAGCTGAGCAAAATGCAAAACAAACAAACATGGTAAAAACGTAAATTAAAAACAAACCTGATATTTCATTAGAGACATGAAAGGACTTGAAAACAACACTGCCATTTGAGTTGCTTGGAGTGCAATGATGTCAAGGCACAACTTCGGCCTGTGATTTATAACCTGACAGAGTACTCTAAGCTCCTGGCACTGACAAGCCTGTAGTGCCTTAAATACGTGCAGTTCTAATGTGCTCATCCATCATCAGAGCTTGCAGGAGCCAGTTGTGGTAAGGATGGTAAGATAACAAGCCTTTAAACACTGATTTATTTGCTTTTCCAATCATTTACTGTTTTCTTAGGGAAAATATTTTCAGTATGACTTTAAAGTCTTGTGGTAATAAACTCGTAGTACGTAAGAAAACATACGCAGACATTTCCCTGGTGCCTTGTATTAGCATACAGGCAAAAGAGTTGCGTTGCTTATTGCTGATCCCTAGTGACAAACACTCTCAAATTTGGAAGGAGGAGTGAGGAAAGCGTGACAACGTGGTCAATGCCTCTCAGGGAGTGAAGTTGCTGTTTACAGTTCCCTGCTGGCACTGTTCTGCCATCACATCCAGTGCTTGATGCCCCATATCTTCTGCTATATGCCACAATCTGACTTCATTCAGAGTTCAAAGTAAATGTGGTAATTCTCATCTCCTTACTCAGTAAAATATCAGGTGTGCTAAACTTTTTCTTGCCCTACATGTAAGTGATACTAAAAGAGACTATTACTCAGAAACAAATACATTTTTTCCAGGGAAAACTGCAGTTTCTCAACTAAGTCCTGCTAAATTAAACAAGACTTCTTCATGGGACCAATCTTAGTTTACAAGACTCCAAAATCTGCTTCCTCTTCTCTTAAAATTCACCTTGGCTGTGATGTCTAGGATCTCTGCAGCAGCAGCCTGCCATCACTTGAGCCCCTGTGCCAGAAGCTGTCCCTGCTCCAGCAGCACCAGCAGCCACGTGGGGCTGGCAACCAGCTTCCCCAGTCACAGGCAGATTTGGGGGCTATATACCCCTTGCCAGCCCCTGGAAAAACTGCAAGCTGTGTATATCTGGAGGTTGGGTTCCCTAGGCCTACAGTCATGGCTTTAGATGGGCTTATGCAGGCATGCCACAAATCGGAGGACTAATGTCCCTCTGCTCTCTCATACGTGCAGCTGAGTTAGTACACAAACACCGTGCCAGCTGAGCGAATAGCTCCAGGTTGGCCAGCAGCCTGAAGGCCTGGATGTTGTCTGGTGGTGTGTGAGACAGCCAAGCACGAGAGTTTGCTCGTGCGCTTGTTGCACACATTTTATTCAAATTCTTCTTTTTTTTAAATCAGCTGTGTTTTTCTGAGAAGCTGAGTCAAAGCTGGTCTGGTTCCCTTGTGCTTCATACTCAGATCCAAAGGTCACAGCCACTCACAACTCATCTTTGGAGGAAAGCAATCTCTTCAGACTCGTTTGTGGCCATCTCCTCTGGTATTTTTGCCTTCCTCATCTACTGCTGGTATGGCATCAGGAGGTATTTGGAGTGTCCACAGACCATGGGAAGGTGAGAAGCAAGGTAAGTAGGTGAGAAAGGGGGACAATTCCAGCACACCCCTTTTCCTGAGAGCTAGAGCTGTACAAACCCCATTGGACTATGAGGAGGACCGCTGGAGGAAGACAAATGTCTGTGCTGTGGATTTTCTGATGACAAGATAGCTACTCACTACATTTCTATGCTGGCCCTGCTATGGATGATTTTCTGGCTAAAACAACTAACAAAAAAATCACATGTTGTGAAGGGGAAGGGGAGGTTGCAGAGAGGTCACTAGCAGAGACCTGCTTCATGGTCTTCTGGATGGTTGAGATGGTCCAGGAAAGCCCACAACCCAGTATGGCAGAGCAGAGACCAGTGAGGATGCACCAGGCTGACCATCTGCACACTTAGGATCACACACAGAGTCTGTGTGTAACACAAAGAGATCACACATACGGTTTATGTCAACAAGGATAAAAAATAGCAAGGGTGTGCAGCGCTGTCTGGACACCATCACAAGCTACGTGTGCTTCCAGAAGAGCCCAAACAGGTGGCAGCTCCTATGGCATTGCAGACACAGGCAGGGCACTTCTGTGAAAACCCAAAAATCCCCAAACATGTTGAGCGCTGCTCCAAAGGCTCCCGATTGCTATAGCTATACAAGGCACTTGCACAGGCCAGATGCTGTGCATGGCTCCTGACTGACACAGTCTCTGTACTCACTCTCTTCCCGACACAGCAATTAAAAATCCCTCCCCCTCCCTCTGCAGAGGTCTCAGCAGCTTATTAAACAAGCTGACTTTGTGCTGCAAACAAATTACAGCATCAGATCATCAGATAAAATGTGTATTACTGACAAGCATGTTAATAAATCTGATAAGCCAAATTACCCCAGCTGACAAGGCAGCCTATCTCCTACTTTGAAGGCAGATTTTACATCAGCGGGGAGAAGGTTGTCTCTTTTTTTTTGCTGGAACCCACTTCATTACAAACCAGCAGATCAGTAACTTCACACGTACAAATCAACCATGTACCGTTTGCATTGGGTCAGGATAGCCTGTCTTTGCCCCAGTGCGAGGCACTAATCTGCAGCTTTTATCTCTGGGTTTTGTTTTTTTTTAAAAAAACATTTCAGTCTGGAGAAAGCCTTTTTTGGGTTTCTGCACTGCTTGCGACCACAGCAAGTCAAAGCTGCTTGTACTATTTACTGTTAGGGCAGCCAGCCCTGCCTCCTATCTCTGAGGGATTCTGTGAGGCTCAACCCTGTTTTTGGGGCCTCTGCCCAGGTCGGCCCAGGCATTCACACAGGTTATCTCCCAGAAGGATTTCTTTGGGAAAAATCAATCCCTGGCCCTGCTGTAGTTCCTCGTCGGCTATAAGCAAGTTGTGTAATGAGAAGAAGCGGAGGGGGCTGGGATAATTGAGTGACCTTGACGTACAGCTCTCAGCATGGTTTCTTCAGAGGTGAGTGAAAATCCCTCAGAGCTTTGCTTTTTCAAATCTAAATCTCGATGAAGCAGAAACCTCTGAAATTCATGCCCCAGAGCCACTGCCAGCTTGATAATGATCCTGTTTCCGGAAATGAGACAAAGCTGCTATCTCTCGTACCTTAATACCAAAACCAACGCAGCACCCCAAGCTCTAAGACCCAAAAGCATGGAAACTCTTGGGTTAGTGACCAGAGAACGTAGTGCAGCAGTGAATTGCTCCTGAGGCTGGAAAGGGAAAGCCACAAAAGGTAAAAATGAAGTGCTGAAGCAAGCATGTAATAGGAAACTAGTCAGCCCTGGTAGGCGATGATGAGTGCCATGTGGGAGGGACTGTGCAATTACCTTTTTTGTGCTGTGAGAACGAACATGAAATTACAAGCCTGGAAAACCATCAGTGATCAGAAGCAGGCTCTGCAGGCTGACTCTTCCCTGGGAAATGAGGGACAAGGAGTGGAACTGTGGGTCTAAGTACCCCTCTCACCCTCTGCCTGCACGCCTCCCTTCCCCTCACCCTTCCTCTTGACCTGGCTGTGCTCCTTCTCGCAGAGCAGATGGCATCTCCGTAGGAGCGTTTCAGTGATCCCCCTCCGGGACCCCGGGCGCTGGCTGCTGAGAAACAGGAGTCCTTCCTCCTGTCTGCTCCACGGCTCGCCTGGGGACCGGCAGGCAAAGAGCAAGAACAAAGCCCTGGACATTACGGCCCTGCAGTACAGTCAGTCGTGAACAAAAGGGATCTGAGTGGCTGGTGAGATGGGAGCCAAGTCTCCACAAAAAGAATGAGGAGAGCCTGGAAGAATGAACATCCCCATTCATTTCTAGGAAATCAAAATAAGAAACTTCACTCGTTTTTAAGCAGGGTGGGAAGGAGGAGATATTTCTAAGTGTTAAGGAGGCAAAAATGATCTGAGAGTTTACAAACACATACTAGAGCTCCCAAAATAGCTCTGAATTGTCTGGAATGCATCAGAAAGATCCTTATTGTTTCATGTGTGCTTGGAGTGGCATTGCTGCAAGTGCTGCCAGTGTAGGCAGTAGAAACAAGGCCTGGAAAAGAACTCTGCTCTTTTTTTGTTAAGGCAATTTTAAATTTGTATCAGCTGCTACTGCTTAGAATAGTAACAACTCTTCCCCAGCAACTCTGTGGAGCACTCGGCACTCTCCACAAAAATGCCGTGTGCTTGGCCAAAACTCCACATAGCTCTGTGAACCAGATCAGCATAAGGATAGCAGAACTGCATGGGAAATCCTGTGTTGGAGTTGATGGGAAGTTTCTCTCTGTTCTGTAGGATATCAGAGGTTTTAAGGCCTGACTTACAGGGCTGACATAAGCTTCGTCACTGGTGGAAGGAAACGAGACTGAATGCCTGACACTGTGTGTGGGGGAAGATGTTGTAACAGCAGCAGCCAAAAGAAGCAAGCCCTGATGGTGCAGGCTGCAATACAGTCCACCAGTGTAGTCTTTAAAATGGACGTCACTTTAATAGGCATGTTTTTCCCCTTTGATTATTCACTTCCTCTAAAAGCAAGAGGAGCCAAATGCTCATTACAAGCCAAGAACTTTTTTTTTTTGTATTATTTAATGGCAGTGTATAGCTGCTAGTCACACACTTTAAATCATTAGTGGCGTGACCATCTCTTTCCTTCCTGACAATTGCTGAGAAATGGCAGTGCAGACAACGAACCGCTTTTTATTTAACTCTCATAAATCAGGAGCAGCCAGGCCTCCTTTGTTCAAATCAAAAAGAAAATAAACCGGTCAGTAAAACATTACCACCAGGCTGAGTAATACCCGCACAGGTTCAGGAATCCTGCACTCCAGCCCGCTGGGGCTCAAAGCATCCCCATCTGTTTCCTTTCAAAACATTTAATCAGAGACAACAGTGACAGTGGGGGAAGGGAGCAGGAGATCAAGCAAGGCTGGAGAAAACCACCTCTGCCCCACACCGACAACGAGCTCTGTACTAACACTCTTAAGCCAAGAGAAAGACGACTGCTGAGGAATGACCAAAGGCCTTAATCTTCAGATTTCATGAGGCAAAACACTTTCTCCCACAGGAGCTGCCAGTCTGGACCGCTCCCCATCCCCCTCCCCTCCACTGGCCAGGCTCTCCTCCCATGTCAAAATTCCCAGTGAAGCAGTAGTCAGCTAGATAAACAGAGCAATCCCCAGATAGATCCCCTTGGAGGCTGAAGTAATAGGTCATGGGAAACAAGCGGAGGCAACCATTTCCTTCTGATACTGTGGTCTCCACCAAGTAATGCTCAAACTGCAGTTTAACTAAACAAACCAGGTCTGAATCCCACTGGAAGAAAAATTCCAGTGGCACATTAGAAACCATGTTTCTTCCTCAATAAATTAAAGGTCCTAGGCTCACCCTGGCTGCCCAGCTGGCTTAGAAGCCAAGTTAATTGCAGTGAAATGTAAATTCAGAGCGTGCTGCTTGGTCAAAAATGCACCCCTCCCTAGAACAATCTACCACTTAAGAGAGGGTCAAAAATACATTAGCGAAAGTAGGAAAACCTTTCCACAGGATGCCTGTGATTGCAGCTCTTTGTGTCTCTCTTTTAAGGAATTCTGTAGCTCTGAAGGGCTTAAGCCTGACCCTGAGGTTAGGGGAAGGAAGCATTGCCCATTGCCCTGAAGTATGGGAAGAATGGGTGACTTCTCCATTCTGGCACCATGACATGAAGCAAACACAATTCAGCTCTCTTGATCATCAGCAATGCAGGTTAAAAGCCAAACTACTTCTCCCTTCCCAGCCACTTTTTCCACAATACAAGTGATTTCTGCTGTGGGTGACAGGCAGGAAATACCCACAACTATGCTCCCTCTCCCTGACAGTCCTTGTGGTAACTGAGCTTTCCTCAGCTCAAAGTTTTCCCACCCAAAATGCAATCATTTTTATTGTCTTAAAATATCTAAGCTTCCCCTCAGCATCAGTCAGGCAGGTTTTCACAGCTTTCTAACATGAGAAGAGGGCAAAACTATTCTGAGAGATTTAAACCAGGAAGCAAACAGGTCATCAGAGGATTTCCTAGGGATCAGGAGCCTGAAGAAATCTGGCCAGAAGTAGGTCACATACTTGTCTATTAAAACAAATAATTAGTCATGTCAAACTATACGTTGGGTGATTTCCAAAGGGAACAAAAGACATGGCAGTATACCAGACAGAAACAGAGATAATACAGGACAGTTTCAAAGCCATTTTGCAGACTGGGTCTGGGTGCCTTGCTCAAGGAAAATGGTTCTTGTTTTACAGAGGGGAAGGGCCAGCAGGCAGCTTTCTGTCTACCAGAGCCTGCAGACACTCTGCTTACTCTGGAGAGAATGGCACGAGGCTATTTTTTCTAGTAAGGAGCAACTCCCACTCTCAGGCCGAAACCAACAGTGGTTAACTCTCAGTATTAGTACTTACCATGGATTCTTCAAGGTTTCCCCCATCCCCTTCAAAATAATCAGGCCTTGCCTTTCAAGTGTGAAGCAGGCAACTTTTAGGGTGGACGCAGCCTGTGGTCCACATCCCTGCAACTAGGTACTGCTGACAGCAGTTGAGAGGGGTGTGAACCGCGTGAGAGCTGTTGCTCCCAGGCCAACACAAGGTGTGCTGGAAACTCTCTGGCTCCTTCTGTCAACACTTGAGAGTTACAGAGAGTAACCTACTCTCTCCTAAGAATTAATGCCAAAATCCATGCTGAAACAGGGACTCCTGGTCAAAAGAAAAAACTCACAACAGGAAGGGGTAAATGCAGGTTCTGAAGTACTTAGCTGACCCGTCCTTTCTGATGACATACAACAGAGTTTAATAGTACACTCCTCGGCTTTGGCACTGAAATGGACGGAATGGTATTTACTGACACAGATTGAGCAAGCGCTACCAATGTACTGCCAACAGAAAGAGAACAAAACTGTAGCCCTGCAAACTTGGACCAACATCTGACAACTAAGCATGACTTGTAAAGAATGGCTAACTACAAAGAGTCTGTGTCATGGCTCAGTCTGAGCACACACATGCTTTTTAAAAAAGGCTATTATACTCGTTGATACATTTTTGTAGTGTATCAGTGGTTGGCTGTGCCCAGCACTTTGTGTGGCACTGGAAAACAGTTTTCCTATTAAAGTAATTTTTAAGTTCCAAAACAAAACATAGTGCTCAAAGAGACAGCTCCATTGCATAGATACACAATTATTTGACCCGTTTGAAATAAAGAAAAGAAGAATAGCACAGCAATGATACTACAAGGAACACTACAAAAGAAATAGCTTACATAGGCTTTTCTGGATTACCCCATTTAGGCTTTCAAGGCTGGTAAGTAAAGTATCCTCTTTGTTATGGCACCATGAGGATCCTGTCTTTACTGTCACTTCACACACCTGTGGTCCCACTCATCATCTTTGTTTCATTGTGGTCAATGTTTAAAGGGATGACAACTAAATAAAACATTCTTTTCAGGACATGCATTCATCAGTGAAGTTTTGGGCTAGGAGTCAATATGAGTTCAGGATTTACTGAAAGCAACTCCAAAGCATATGAGAGAGCACTTTTAATAGCCATGTTCCACTCTTCTCCTGTCACAGGAATGACACTCAGTGCAACGCCTGCTGCTGTATCTACCTTGTCTGGCTGTATATTCGTTGTCTTCTATCAGTCTTGCCAATCCAAAGTCAGCAATCTTGCATATTAGGCCATTCCCCACCAGAATATTTGCAGACCGCAGATCTCTGTGTATGTAATTCATTCGCTCGATGTACGCCATTCCTGCAGCCACCTGCAAGAAGCACGAAACACAGTTGGTGCAGTTTAAAATGAACTCAGACGTACACATATACATATGTAATAAACATATACACCTAAATGGCCAATACTCTGAAAACATACCTGGGCTGCCATGTCCACCAAATTTGGTAACTTCAAAGCTCTTCCTTCTCCATCTTTTAAGAAATCTAGCAAACTCCCTGCAAATGCAAAGTTGACACAATAGAGGGATGTTAGGGAAACAATGGCTATTCATCAGGATGGAGGTGCAGCAATATGTGCTGTTAATAAAGACAATATCTTAGAAATCTTGTTTCACTATGCTTTAGTTTTGGCTTGCAGAATAATATGTCACTAGTCCAAAGACAGTTGCAGGGAAAAAGAAACAACATTGGTTTTAATTTTCCTGACCATTACTGAGAAAGCTGATCTTCCTTAACTTCTCCAGTGCTCTTTGAAACAATGTACCTGCTGCTCTCTAAAGGCCTCGGCAAGCTGTAAAGCATCAGCTCAGGTCCAAGGCACACAAGCTATGGAAAAAGTCAGAACCCAGCTCAACCTGCTCCAAAAGAAAGGTCAGCCTGGAGCCTGGTAAGCCCAAAGGGGCTGGCATTAACAAAGGCTAATTTTCATTAGAAATCAGTAGTAGTCCTTCTCTAGGTAACACATAACTAAATGTATCATGAACCATTAATATTAGAAGCCCACTATGCAAAACTAGAGAAGACAAAGCAGAGATCAAATGAAAGCAATTTTAGCAAAAGCAGTAAGGACGTAGCTCCCCTGTGCAAGAAAAAGCAAGGAGATTCCCAGTAGCTTTTTAAAAAAGACTAAGAAGCTATAGCTCCCTTCCCAATCTTGTATTCAAACAGAGAAGTGTGTCAGTCTCCTTTAAATAAGGTCAGTGAATTGCTTTAATAAATAAGGGGAAAAGACAGATGATTAGGCGTTTCTCCCTTGATAAATTGTCAGCCTCAAGCTCAGATCCAAAGATGTAAAATGTTACAGTAAAAACTAGTAAAGCATGCCAAAACAAACCACGTACTTCAGAAGGATTTTGAGAAGTCTTTTTTTTAAAGGGGAGAAAGCACATGCTTGTCACTGAGAAATATGATTAAAGTGTGAGTTAGTCAGGGCTTAGATGCCTCTGAGGAGGGAGGTGGGCAGGTACCTGCCAGGAAAATAAAAATCAACTCCAAATAGACTGAAAAAAATGCACTTAAAATTTCAGAGTGCATCCTCCAATGTACAATGAAACTTCCTTGTGAGAACTTATGTTTCCTATTTGGTTCATTTGCTCTTCCAAAACAGGCAGATTTTTTGCTCTGCTCTCAGCACCCCTGCTGGAGATCTGACGGAGTGAAAAGTTTTCCTTTTCTCATTTTACTATATCGTTACCGGTTAAGTAGCTTAAAGAGAAAGAGAAGGGAGAAGGGGAAAGGCAATGGGAAAAAGGTGGAAAGAATCATATATGCCAATCATGTATTAAAATGATTAATGGGGTTGACTGAAAATTAAGGTGTGATTTGGGAGTGAGATACATGCAGTGGAACTCAGGACTGCTGAAAGAAGAAACAGAAATCTTAGACCAACAAGTAAACACTGAAATAAGATGTCACATGAAATCTCTGGTGCCAGGAAAAGCTAAGATCTTGGGAAGCAGCATGCAATTTCATTCAAACCTAGAAAATGCAAATCTCCACTTGTCAGGGAAGTTTAGACGCTGATGCAGTTGGAAGCACTTAGGCTGCACCAACTTCTCCCTTCCCCACCTAGTGCAACTTTTCTCTGTACATGTAGTGGATTTCAGGTTTTGGGCCCAGTTCAGAGTTGAAATCATAATTCTTTTGAAGCCAGAGGTGAGTTTAGCTTCCTGTTCCCTTTCCTTCCTCATGCATCACACTGCATCTCCCTGCGTATCCCCAAGGAGCATCAACTAAATAACCCAAACATTGTTATCAAGGGCAGTAGCTCTGGCTTCACCTTTGCTCATGTACTCCGTGACAATATAGATAGGTTCTTCAGATACCACAGCATAAAGTTGGACCAGTTTGTCATGTTTTAGCTTCTTCATGATTTGGGCTTCCTCTAAGAAGGATTCTGGAGACATAGTGCCAGGCTTCAGGGTCTTGATAGCCACTTTAGTATTTCCATTCCATGTACCTACAAGCACAGATACTTAGTTAGATGGAACATCATCTGCTCCTTTTTCTGCCCGATGTCTAATGTAACCAAAGAATAAACTAGCAAAGACACTTAATATAATATTTTTTTTTAAAGTGTGGCTTCCCATGTTGGCTTATCATTATATTCCTCCCACACCTCCCTCATATTTTAGTCTTTTTCTATTGTACTGAGAAATAATACTCCCATTGGCACTGGGGCACAGTTGCTGTTGTCCTACTCAGACAGTGCTTCCACTGATGCCCATAGAAACCTTCTCTGAGTAAGAAACAGGACTGCTGAAACCCATCTTCAGGTATTCCCTTGCTAGCAAGTAATTGCTGCAGACAGCAACACAGCTAAAGTCACAGATTTGGATAACAAAACTGGCTAAACCCAGAACTTTCCATTTGCAAGACATTTTAACATTTTGTTTAAGAATACTCTAAGAAAAATTGCCAAGAAACAAATTCTGAATAGATTTCATTTTAGAAACATGGGTGTGTCTCCAAACTGAAATGCGTCTTTTTCCTTCCTCTCTTCTTCCCCAGAAGCCCAGCAGCTGCTGATTGAAAATGAGGTGGTTCCTGTCCACTTCACTTTGTTCTTAACTTGTGGTAAGCACTGAAATGGACAAGTTGCATCATTTTTCAGCCTTTATCTACCAAGCCTTCTGTAACACCTGAAAGCCTGAAAAGAGCTGGAGAAGGCTGACTCAGGGGGTGCCACAAGATGTGGGGCTTCACTTGGTTATTTGGAAAGGAGAGAAGGAGGACTGGAAAGAAAAAAAACACAAAACATATGTTAACTGGGTTTTTTTGGTATGGGGACTGGGGAAAAGAAAGGAAGGAAAATTAAAATGTACAGAAAAATAATTTTCCTAGTGCTTGTCCCTTACCCAGATTTGCCAGAACCCTGCACCAGAGCAAGGGCTGAAATGGCTTTGAACAGGACCTGTGATCTATTGACAGGGAGCTGCTGTGTGATAAGGCAGAACAATACTAAATGCCTTCAGGAATTAATCACATTGGGTAAACATTACTCCTATACCCTTAAGGATGAGGACAGCAGAAGTACAAAGTACATGAAGACTCAGACTCAGATGTAGTTTCTATAAATTGTCAACAAAAAAGGTAACATATAAAACAAGCTCTGTTCATCTTTGTTAAAACCTCATTAACAGTTACTGGGGCTCAGCTGCTGCATGGGAACTGTTTAAGCCAAAATAACATCATCATAACCTTTTGCAACCTGCCAGAGCATAAAACAAGCTGGATTTTGTGCAAGTGGTCAGGTTCCAGCTGCCACCTCACCTAGCCAAGAACAGGGGAGGAGCAGTGGAGGAGCCACTGCCTCTGTCACCCCTCAATTACAGGGCAATCCCTGCAGCAACACACGATGCTGTCTGAGGCGGGGCTTGAGGCACATATTAGCCACAAGTGTGCAGTGCAGGTTCATTTTTCACTGCACCTTGATTTTCTTCTGCCAGCTCAGTGCCCGGTGCTGTCACCCCTACCGCTGGTGGAGTAGTGTCTTGAGATACTACCACTGCTACTCCACCGCGCTTGAGTTTCATTCAGTCCTACAAACCAGGACTGAAGCAGGACTTTGCTTTAGTGGCACTCCCGTGTAAGCTGGGAAGGATGTGTTTTCACCTCCTAATTTCAAGGAGGGTGGCCAAAATATTTTCTGATGGGTGAAAGGAAGCGTGATTTATCTGGAGCCACTGAGGCTCTGGACTGCAGAGTGCTGTCTGTCACAGCCTCTTTGCAGAGGTACCACAGATTATATGAACCAGGAATGAAACCCTGCTTTCATGGGCACAGGGGTTTCTGTCCCAGGCATTAATAAGCTAGGATTTTACCTGCTGTGTGAACAGGATTAACTGTGTAATATCTGTTTGCGTTGCTTTAATAAAAATCCCAGGACTCATTCTATTACGATGAAGTGTTTTCAGCAGTTCTATTTTTAAATACTTTTATGAGTTTCTCTGGTTTAAAAAAATAAAATCAAGCAAAAAGGGGTTAACTTATCCTCTCAGCCCAGATTTCAGTTTAAATTGTTAAATTTTCTTGTTGTGGTTTGGTAATTTTCTCTCTAATAGAAAATAAACAGAGACCTCCCTCTGAATTCCTCCCATATGTAGTTAGTTACTACTTAATACTTTAAAATTAATTTTTACCCTGTTAATTATTCCAATTTAGTAATGCTTCACAACTGTTAAAATATTTTTACTATACATTACTTTAAGAAACATAATATCATAATTATAATAATAATTTTTACATTTCTGACATATTTGGTACTGATACTTGTCACTGTATTTCTCATAGCTGATTTTTTTTAAAAATTGCATTTGTTACTTTAGCTTGTAACAGTTTAAGATCTATGGCACACAAAGCTGACCATTAAGTATTCACATCGACCTGAAACTCTTGCATGCATTCAACATGGAGAACAGGAAGATGAGACTGCAGTTATCTGGGGATGCTAATATAAAACACAGGTAGTTTTCGTTGCAACAGGTTAACTGTAATTCTGTGAAATTGCATAAATTTCTATATTTGTAGTCTGTAAAGTCTATAAATTTCACAGACTTGCTGCCATGCTCCTTGATGTAGTCTTGCAACAGAAAACAGCTGTAAGAGTCCAGGAGAGCCCACTGGTTATTTTGGTTGTACATACTTTTGTGTCACTGCAACAAGAAGAGTGGCCAAACTGCTCCACCAAATGCTTCTGATGTAAAGAAACAACATTTAGCAATTCTTTATTTGAATTGGTCATTTTAAATAGGCTACACAGAATGCAATTTGGCACAAAAATTGAGCCACTATATTGTGTTTCAATGCTATGGCTACATTAGATTTATGTATATTTTAAATTGCCATTGTTTTATAATCATTAAAAGAATGAGGCCCATAGCAAGGGGAGTAGTAAGTAAAGCTGGCAAGTGTGTAGAAAACAATGTCAGTGGATTTGGAAAACGTCAGTATTTCTGGACTTCAAAGTGGAGGTTCAGCTGGGCTGGGCAAGTCTTGCCTTCATTGTCCCATGTCTCTGTATCGAGTTACGGGCTTCTGCTGCAGATACAAATTTCAAAACAGACTCAAAGAAGTGGATGCATGGGAAAGCTAGCTTGACAATATCAGCTTGCTGACACTTGGGAGAGTGGATGGAAGCATTTGCAGGGTCTGAACCCATCAATGCTAAAACATATGAGGAAATAAAAACATCTACTTACCAGATTAAATTCTGGTTAGCCATTCTGCCTTACAAGTTTAGCATTATTCCTATTTTTATACCTAGCAATTGTGTAGTCACCCAAATAAATGCAATGCAATTCATGAAGTTTAATGCCCTAACCTCTCATACCAGTGTGTGCAAATGAAAGGAAGCTTCCCCAAGGATTACTGTATTTAGGTCTGACTGTTAGAGGTGATACAGACCAATATTTCGTACCATGCTGATCTTTTAGCTTTAAGATCTCTACTTGAAATGTTTATTTCTGCCAAGAGGGTCTTAAAAGATCCATCCAAAGCAAAATATATTCTCTGCCTTACCACGCCACACTTCAGCGAAACACCCCTGACCAAGCTTCTGTTCCAGAAATAATGAATCACGTGCAACTTCCCATGCATCTTTAGCCAATCCAACAGTTTGTGGGGTATTATTCGTAGCAATCACAGTTAAGTTAAAACACAAACCATCAGCTTTCTCTATAGGAGAGGAAATTAATAAAAAAAACACACTTATAATCCAAACTTATGCATGCATTGAGAAAGATGGAAGGTGACTTGTCTCTCAGTGCTGCATTAAAGTTCATTTGCAAACACTGATTTTTGGATACTGAGGGTCAGGACTTTTTTGATAGCTTCCAGAAAAAGGCTCCTTGGTATAATTAATAGATGACCATGTGAGCCTTGATTTATTATTAAAACAGCGCTAATTTGTCAAAATCAAAACCTTCCAAGAAAACATGGAATTTCAGCTTTCTTTTACCATCAATTACAGTAAAAGTTGAAGATTAAAGTATTTCAAAGTCAAAGATATGTTTCCAAAGGTACTTTTCTGAACAGCTTGAGCTTTGCTTATTTTTTCTTGTGGGTCAAAATGTCCTGTATTTTCACCTTCCATCTTGCAATCCCCACACAGAGAGCTATTTTAGAATAATTATTTTGCTCCATACCCATCCATACTTCCCCAAACTGCCCATTTCCCAGTCTCTTGATCAACTGTAGGGATTCTCGTGGAATTTCCCAGACATCTTTGGTTTTGACAGACAGATCAGTAAGCCTTGGCATTCCTTTATGACAGGGGACTACTAAGCGGCAGCAAAGACCTGCAGCTCTCTCTGATGGAGCCAGAAGTGAAGCCAACAGCAAAGGAGAGGAAAGAAAAAAAAGTGTGACATGAAACAAAAACAGTAAGCATAAAAACAACGCTACTCACAACAGCTGTTAGTTGCATACCACAAAGCAACCTGGAAGATTAGAAATTGAACACTGAAACATATTCATTTGAGACAGAACAGGAAATATTTTAGTCTCTGCTTCCACAGCCTGAAATGGAAGGTGACCGCAAATGGTTTCTCTTGTGGACTCAGGATTTCCCTTCTCCCATAATACTGTGTTAAGATACCTTCACAAGTAACTGGTACACTATAGTACAGTATAACTTTTAAAAAATCATCTGTATGTCACAAACTGGATTGCTTCTGAACTGAGTAAAAGAAACACAGAGAAGATTTACTTTTTCTGAAAATCACAGCAATGAAAATTTGGTGGACTTTGTTGCTAATTTTTCTTCCTAGGTATCCTGGGAAAAGGTATTTTCTATACGCTGCTCTGAAAAGGTGTTTTTCTAGGTGTCCTTTTAAAGGCTTTTTCTGCCATTCTTTATAGCATATGCAGCCAGTCCTACATTGTTTGGAGCAGATTCATTATCCTTGTCTCTTGCAAAGCTTCACAGAAAAGTGAATTGTGAAAAAAGTTACAAGATATTTTGGTAGGAGTAAAAACAATTATATATATATATGGTACATATATGTATTGTTGTGTAGTATACTATGCTGCACAAAGCAGACTGCAATATAAAGCTTGCACAGCGACTTGTATCTTAAAACAGCTGCAGCAGAGCAGAACAAGACAGGGAACGACAACTGTATTTCAGACTCAAACATAATCTTCTTTCTCCAGTGCAAGGTTTCTTCTTGGGCAGGTGAACAGTTTGTGTCAGCATCACACCTCCTCAGCACAAATGTTGTGGGATGGTGGGGAAGTACCTACAGACACCCTGACTTGGGCTTCGTTGTGTCTCCCGTAGCAAGACAACAAAGGCCACAAAAGAGGGAAGATAAGCTGACCAGTTGGCATGTCTTCCTCCAAGTTAATTCTAATGAGAACATTAGGAGAGGGACTACTCAAAATATGGATAGTACCTGGAAAGTTTCCTTATGAGTTTGGACAGCTGCAGAAAGAAACTGGGGGTTTTTAAAACCTCCTTGTTTCTTTAACTGAAAAAAGAAAAGAAAAACTTTGACATGCTGGTGCTGCAGTTAAATCTAGTCTGCACACACAGGAGCTTATGCTTGACAGGGCAGCTGCTAGGGATTGGATGAATGGTGCTTTAATTTCACATGTGCTGTTATTGGGCTTTAGCCTGATGTCAGGATACCCTGAAGATCTCAGTATTTTTCACTTGTAAATCTCATCTGCAAAAGCCCAGACCCTGCAGTTGGTTTTATCACCCAGGTAAGAAGAGGCTGGGATAAGAGGGAAGTCTGGGTAACGAGGGTACTCGGCAGTGCAATGGGATACCCGTGCTGTGTCTGCACAGAAGTACACTTTGTACTTCCAACTCCCAACCCAGGACTGCTTACAGGAGACCAAGCTGCACTACCTGGGTAGCCCCGTTTCCAGATGCCTGGACAGGACAGGCCCTCCAGCCTGGACAGCTATGGGTTGAAGGCTGAAGGGTGAGCTGCAGAGCATACCTGTCCTGCTGTATAGACACTGACCTGCAGTCTCAGCAGTGGTTCTTCAGGAGCCATCTGACCTTTATGGAGTCATTTGGACACCTTTGAGCTCTCCCTAGAAGTAAATCCAGGCACTCACAAGGCATTGCGCTAATCTACCTCTCACAATCCAGAGTGTGGAGCAGGGGGTTAGAGGCCCCCTTTTATGTTTTGAGTCACCTGGGGCTGGCATGGAATGAGGGCTCCTGTGTTTACCTGGGTCTGGAGACCACAGGTGAAACCTCTGGAGTGTGGGACTGTACCACATCCTCCTGAGCTACCCTATCCAAATCCTACTGATTATCCCTCTGTGTTGGACAGAAATGGCTGCTTCCAGATCTGTTTTTGAATCTGTCCATGGAAAATACATGACCCAAATAATTTGACCACACAAAAACTAAAAGTTGACATATACCAGTTGGTACAGTGGGGTTGGAAATTATCTTCCTTAGATGTGGGTTTTTATACACTATTTATCTTAGTTTAATGTAGAGTCACCAGAAACAACTACGAAACCTCCCAGGCAGCATACATCCATCAGAAACTGGGCGGAGAAGACAGCCAGATGTCCAGTATGAATAGCATAAGAATACAGCAGACAGAATACAAAGAATACAGAAAAAACACCCCATGGAGAAGCTGATTTCCCAAGTAGAAAATATGAAAAGTTTTTGAGCAGTGAGCATTTGAGGTCATCTGTTAATATTATGAAAAGCTAAAGGAAAAAATAAAAAGGAAAATAATTTAAAATATGAATTTCTGCTTTAAAAATGACCATGTTGAGAAGTATGGCAATCTTCTACACAAGAATGAATGACCTGTGCAGGTGTTTGGAGGACTTTAAAGTTGTGTCTATTGTATACCAACCCCCAGTGACAGCAGGGTGCACTTTTGCATACCATGTTCTAATCATAGGAATACAAAAAAAAAAATAACTTGGTGGGTGGACACAAACAGTGTGCATAAAGAAACACCCACCTTGCCATATTTATTTTAAAAATTAAACTGATTATAATTTAAATGTTAATACTTTGCACATTGAACACAAATCCAGTGGGAATTTTTGAGTCAGTTAATATATGTAAACCTTTTGGTCATTTCTTTAAGTGACTGAATTCCACAATACAATTCCCTATTTGCTTTATTAGCAATATTGTGCTGCAAAATGGTACTCATTAGCACTCGCTTTTGCACAGGAAATACAGGCTTTGAGATGTGCAAGTCAAATTCAGTAATTCTGCTTGCTTAGGAGAGGGAGAGCAGGCAAACTCTTTACTTCAATAGAGTGCTAGCTTTTAAAAGCTCTGCTGCTGTACACTGCCAACAGCACTCAAGGCCATTTATAACTGTAATGGGAAAGGGATAATGGAAGATGTGTTACAACAAGCAGGAGACATAGCTCAAATGACTCTTTAGGGCATCTTACACATACGTCAGCTCAGCAGCAAACACTTTTGTTTTACGATACTTAAGAGTGCCATGTATTATCTGAAAAATTACCTGAATAATGCTGAACCAGCTGCTGAAGAGTTTCAAACTGTGCCCGAGTTGTGATATAATATCCACCATTGTCAAGTTTACGAATCTTATAATGTTTGACATGATCTCCTTTCATATCATCCCAGTCACGAATAGACAGGGAATAGGCACCTGTTCCAAGAAAAGGAGAAAGAAAAAATTGTAAGTAGCTTTTAGATACAAAGATTTGTTTGCTGATCAGTTGTTACAGAGTGAAAGAGAAATGGCTTCCAAAAAATGCTTACTGTACTTTGAAAAAGAAGAAGAACCTAACACAACCAAGTAAGTATCACAGAAACCTTATAATGTGCAAATCATGTCCCTTTCATACTTCTCTAGAAAGAAATCAGGACTTCTGTGTAAAAGAAAAATCGTATTTTAACATTTACTACTTCAGGTTGTTAAACTGAGTTTTCCTATTCTAAGTGGCAGGTTATACTGCAAATACTATACTTTAGGTAAATGCCAGTGGGTGGTAAATATCAAGATTTTCATAGGAAGCACTGGAGATAATGACTTTATATATGTGTAGTGTTGTTACCCAGATGGATCCCAAACTTCTTTATAAACATTAAACAACCAAATTAGCAAACGGTGCACGTCACAGTCTTTGGAAGGTGGTACTACACCAAGACTGTGTACCAGGAGACTGTCAAGAACTGCATGTTTCACTTTCCACATCCACACTGGAATTTTAGAGCTTACTGGTGGGATTCAGATACCCAAACACAGGGATTAAATGCCATATAAGATGCCCCAAGATGTCTCCTCAGGAAGAAGTTTCCCTGACCATGTTAACCTGCAGTAGGCTGTGCTGGTGGGTGGCTCGCTGCCGAGGGAGCTGCAGCGACCAAAACGTCTCCACCCTGACTACAAGGACTTCTCAGATTCCCTGTTGTTTGTCTTCTAAATAGGAAGAAAAGAGCCAGCACTCACACAGATGATTCTGGTTTATGCAAATAGAAGACACCCTGAGAGGAGTGACAGAGTTTTTATTTCGAAGTGTGGAAAAATACAGTTTGTTTAGGATATTTTTCTGAGGAGGTTCTCCCCCTGAGTAAGTACATCTCTCTGAGCTAGGAGTTCGTAGCTTTTTGGGGATTTGCAAGCACATCTTGTGCATACTCTGTACCATCACTCTGGCTTGTACGCTGTCAGCCTGTTCTCAAAATTTTCCAGGCAGTGTTCTCCACCTCCACATTTGTGAGTTTTGATCCCCTGGCAGCAGCTGTATTGTCTTTAGACATGCTCCCTGCCTATCTGGTCACTATTTTAGATTCTTTAGGAAAATGTAAACAATCTGTGGCTCCAGGTCTGCAAACAGAGCTATGTGGGTGGCCCCCTGTGGACCCCCGCTGACCTCAGATCAAGTTGCAGGACCAGAGCTTTAGTTCAAATCTGGACAAAAACAAGAACCAAGATGGATTTCATTATTCATTTCTTTAGGCTGCTGGTTATTTATACTATTCATCATTATCTGATGATAAATTCAAATATAAGAGATATACATAATAAAAATTTGGAAGGAAACAAGACATTACAATATGTCATACTAATGATTTTTTTAAAAAAGAAAACAAACCTAAAACCAGACAGCCTTGGAGAGTGGAGATTGAAACCAGGTGAAAGATTATATAGACAAGAGCTGATGAAGTACCTGGGTAGTCAGGCATTGAAAAACTGAAAAGCCAGCTCCATATGATTTATTTTGGAAGTAAGAAGAGGAGGCAACTATGGTTAAGGGAGGTTAAATTCATGCTGAAGTCATCCACAGTGATACTTTTAACATGATCCTGATTAATTTTATTTTTGCTATTATTTAAAGCAGAGGAGACAATTCCAGGTCACAAAACAATTCCTGCCTCAAGCCCAAGATGACTTGTTGGAAGAAGACTTATAGGAGAACGCAGCATTTGAGCCCTCCCTGCTGACTTTTTTTCTCTCTCATGAACAACAAGCTCTGTCTGTTTTCTTCTAACAACATACTGAAACACTACAAGGATGAGAAGGGAAAAAGACATTTTTTTAAAAAAACACGCATGTTTGGTTTTTTTCCAATGGCTTTGATGCAAACTTAGCCTGAAGATGTAGAAAGCCCTAAGTTCAAATGGAGAGAAATTAATCTTGCTGCTATAAGTCTATCCATGATAGATTACTCCATTTCCCCAATGCTTTTGCATCCCACAAGAAGCTCTGGAAAAAAGCCCTGACTTAGCTAAGTAAACAGCCCTACAAAACATGTCCCCTATCATTGTATAAAAATGGTCAAAACAGATGAAACTGCTAATGTGGTTTAGAGAAACAGTGTCGTGTTGCAGGCCTATAGGAGTGAGCTTTTAAACTCGGCACAGCGTGGAATGAAGTCCTGCTCCTCACACAACAACTGCTGGTGAAAAGGAACAGGTGGAAGCTATTAGCAGAAAAGGAGCAAGTCAGAACCTGTCTTGCTCCTGGTGAGAATGCCTCACTGCGAGATAAGGTATGGTGAAGCCGTGGAGTGACAAGATGGGAAATGAACTGTCTGGAACAACAGTGTGCTTATTGAGATTTTGCACCAGAAACAGTCTTCAGGGGTACTGGTAGCGAAGGAAGAATCCAGTGACTGCAGAGGCCAAAAATGTAAAACTTCTACAATTTTAAATGACAGAACGCAGCATCTGAAGATAGGTCAAGAGGAGGGGGAAGTCGTGCTTCTGTTCTTATAGCCTCTTTACCAGCCATGAGTCCAGCCACTTGGCATGCTAACTCCAGCTGATAGAGTGTGCTCTGATCAAAGCACTGACAAGTCAGTGCTTTAATTACATGAACCATCATTAGACTTTGGAACTTACATGGAATTAATTCCAGTGACTCATGCTTCCCATAGCTATTGTTTTGGATTGCTGGTTAATTGAGAAATGGCCAGTTTTTTTCACTTAGTTGCAGGTTTTGTCCTCAATAGTTGTATGAGTTAGAGAGATCTTTTCACATATGTGAAGCTTTGAATATGATGTTGATAGGCCTCATGAACAAAATGTTAAAGCAAAGATAGCACCCACCAAGAAAACTGGAACTCCTCCAATATTTTTAGAGGGAAGAAGGACAGTACATCCTTCCACTTGACTTCAGCAGAGTGGATACAGTTGAATACTTTATGAATATATTAATTATAAATATTTTCAAGTCTTTTCACTGTTAATCTATGAATTTAAAACGGCAACATCTTTCCTCCCAGGGATCCATAATTTCAAAGGTGAAAGGCCAAAAATTTCCTTAATCTTCTCAAAAGAATAACGAGTACCTCCCTCCCCCCAAAAATCTTGTCTTACATCTTCCAGGAAAGGTTTAAATATTCTGCTTGTTCAGAAGTAAGGAGCAATTTTCTCCAAACTAGACTGGAGATTCCCAGCATCTGTTCACAGTAAGATAGCTGGCTGTGGCTGGACCTGGATATGGATACTGCTTCTTGCAGCCCCATAGCTGCTGCTCTGAAGGACCACTTTCCACCCAACTCCATTGCAATAGCAGCAGCCTCAACACACATGTTGAGTGAGACAGTGTGGTGTTAGGAGTGTGACAGCAGAGCAGAGCACCCTGCCTGTGCATGACTTGCACTGCAGATACTCCAGGTTGAGCGTGGCACGGATTGCACTTGGGCTGTTCTCTGCTTTGAACACTCACACTAAGACCTAGGATGTCCAGACATCTAATTCCCTAGCACACATATATGCTGAAAACAGTATTTCACAAACTTAGCTCAACTTTTTTCATATATCTTCTCATGTGTTGTCAGAATAGCTTTGGCCCACCTACCTTTGGTAGTTTCACTTTCCCGGATCAGGAAGGTACCTCTGGGGTTTCCAAATGACAACAGCTGCCTCTCAGCATCTTTTCGGCCAAGCTTGCCAAAGTACCACCTAAGGCAAACATCAGAAATAGTAAGACAAATGCCACATAGCATTACTAGGTAGTGCCACAGAGTTCAGACAGGGAGGATTATTTGCAGAAACTATGGTTACTTAAGTATATTCAATCATTTTTGTCACGCTGTGTCTCTTTGATTGCAGTGGGAAGCTAATGTGACAAACTGTGGTAGATGTTGTATACGTTGTGCAGTAGCACCTTCCATTAAGCCTATAATCAGTCGATGCTGAGAGTGCTGGTTTGGTGTCTGGTGCCAAAGGCCAGACTTTAACAAAGAGTAAGACTTGGTGAGGGGAAGGAAGAGACATGGAAAAGGGCAGAAAAATGCATCACTGCCGACGAGCAGTATTTTTACAGTTGTTGCTATAAACTACATATTTGACTTACATAGTAATGTATTAGTATTCAGTATTTTTGTTGCAGCACAGCTATAAAAGCACAGTAAAAGGATCAGATGCAACCACTTTACTGCGGTTGTATAAGGCTTTCAGAGTTTCAGTACCTTTTTCCTTCCTGCAGCAATTTTTTTGTTTGTTTTCACAATCAACCAAATACAACCTGAATTACAGACTACAGTAGTAGCTGCTCAGCTATATAAGCTCCTCCAGTGTCTCTTTTATACTGGAAATAATATGGATAAACACAGCACTCCACTTTTCACATAGATATGTCCTCATTATGCTGCCTGCTGTAGGCATTGTAGGCATCCTACCTATTGGTAGGTATTTGTTGATACAGCATGCCCTTTTTAATAGACAATTTGCACACTAATTGACTCCATATGTTTTTATAAGTCAGCTCAGGAAAAGCAAGGGCACGTTTCACTTAAAGCTTGAAATCAGTCAACATTTGAAAAAAGGAAGCAGACCTATGTTTCTTTAGGTTTTCTTCCTTTGTTTTGACACTGAGAAAGCACTGAGCTTGTGTTTTTGTTACTAATTACCTAATTATTTATCAGTGCAGTTAAGAACCGAAATAAAAATAATGTAAGTAATTTGAAAAATCGCTGCAATCAATCAAAACCAACTCCTCAAACCTCCTTCAAATACAGCACTAATATGTCTTTACAATGAAATGAAAACATACTCCTCTGCTTGGATGGAATCGACTGGAGCCACATAATTACTGGGAATGTAACCAGTTTCGCCTGTTGTCAAGGACCGGGCCTCCCACCAGTCTCCTTCCCTGCAGAAACAGAGATGAGGAGAAGTGAGAGCGAGACACAGCTGTAAAGGCAATGATCTGACTTTGCTAACAGCACCTGCAGCTGTGTGGTGTGAGAATCCATAGCAACTCGGCTCTTTACTGCTTCTGAGAGAGCTGTTTGCAGCTAAACCCAAATAATATACATCTTTCTTTACACCTATGATTATTTCAGTGGTGATTAGTAATGCAGCCTTCCAAACGTAGCATAATGGCATAAACAGGCATAACAATCCAGTGAAATCAGGCTTGATTAGGGCTGGATTTGGACTGGAATATCAAAAGCTGTCTCCATAGCAATTACTCTAATACAGACTCTTGAGAGAGCTTATAGAAAAACTGCCAAACTGATCACTGCCACATCCACTGCTAATTTTAAATTTTTATGAGGTTAATTACTGTGAAACCCAAAGGCATCAAAAAGCCATCTATCAAGCCTTAAGCCCTTAAAGATCACACTTGATTGTCTACATTCCCTCTCCTGGTCACCTAGAGAAGGCATCTGAAGCAGTAAAGGACTCTGAGGCATTTTCAATTACTTGCAAAACCCATTCTTCTATAACACTTAAATATGAAGAGGTCCATGCAGGACCATCTTACGGCAGTGTTCCACAGGCTTAGCATCCATTTTTGTCGTACACTGGTGTGCACAGTGGGACATGGTACCGCCCTTCAGACAACGTGTGTTACTGTAGAATGTGTAACTTTAGGATAAATTTATTTCTCAGCTATTTACAGGACACAATGATTTGACATTTAGCAATTTGTATTTCATTCTCAGCACCAGATTCACTGATGTTTAACTCCTAACGCTACTAATAAGCATTCTCTTTTCTATTTCTGGACTGCTTAGAAACTCTTTCTCAGTTCCCCTCTCTGTAAAACAGAGATTTGTTCACTAATTAAAACACTATTCTCAAACATGGCCAGAGAATTCAGCCTCTTCTTTAAGCAAGCAGTTACAGAAAACACATTTTTTAAGCTGTTACTGACAGGAAAGGTTGTGTCAAGCTCTTGCTTTAAATTTTCAACTCTTCTTTAACAGTTTGAAGGAGTATGAACACTATGGAAAACAACTAGAAAACAGCTGTAATTAGTCAAAAGCAGGTGTTTCCAATTCTACAGTTCAAAAAAGTGAAGAACAAGTAGCTTTTCTAAAGGCTGGCAGCTGACCCTATTTTAATCCACTTTGTGTGCATCAGTATGTCAGGCAAATGGCCCTACCTGTTTATGTCCCTAATTTTACCACATCAAGTGGTAAGGCTTCCCCCTTATGTTGGTGTAGAATATTTCTGAGAGATTATGCCATACCGTGGCTGATAAATTGTACCATTGCATTTCTTCTCCTTACTGTACAAAGAGTCCACTAGATGGAGGTATTTTATCATATCTAGGGAGGAAAAAAGCAGTCCCATAGGTGATCACAACATTGGGAACAACCCCCTCTGCTTTGACAGAGAAGCTTAAATCTCTCAAAGCTGCCAGAAAGGAGAAGGAACACAGACTTTTCTGACAGCTCTTAATTTTAGACACCTAACTGAGGTGGGAGGAGATGAGTCAATGTGGGTAGCCAGGGTGGGCAGGAGTGGGGATGCAGGGGATGGCCAAGTGTTTCTGAGCATCGAACTCAGGCTCTGCTCTAAATCACCCCTGCAGGTACCTCTTTTCCCCAGACTGCCCTTGGTATAATTTCAGACTTCGAATTGCAGGGATAACCCCTCTGTACGTCATTTCAGGTATTGCTGTCCTGAGCTTTTAATCCAAAGCACAAGTCAGATTTCAATTGTTGAGAGTTAACAAAAAATCCAAACCCCTCCAAAAAAATTCCAGTCAAACTAGTTTTGTACACATATTCTTTCTGGTTGCAAGCACCACTGCCAGACTCTTAAAAAAATGGGCTTCTTTCCTATCATTTCTGATATAAGTGAAAGAGAGGAAGAATTCTCACAGAAAAGCTGCTTTCTGGAGATTCCCAGCCTGGCTGTCAGTACTCCAGGAGTGTGGTTAGGTCCATGTTTGCAAGCAGAGTTGACTATGATGGGAACTGAGCTTCTCTAATCCTATAAGAAAATCAGTGGATTTTTTTCCTTATTATTTCCTCTTGGAAACCCTTCCTTCAGGCAGTAATTTCTTGCATCAACACATGGACTGCAACTGCCCACACGTGGGGCACTCTCTCTGTCCTACTGATTCCAGCTATGCTTGCTCCGTGAGACCTGGTGAGCACCCCTTGATTTCATCAACCGGCACGTGCAAGGAATTTATAACGTATGGAATTTCTTTTAGTTTCTTTTTCTTTTTTATGGCATAGTTTGCCAAGGTTAGGAAAGCAGCAGGCAACATGAACAAAAAATGGATGATAAGTTAAAAAAGGGGTTTTTGCCAAGTGCTAATTGGAGGTTTAAAAACTGCTGCTCTCTCTGCAAGTTGTAACTGAAGTTTCTGCACTTTCATCTACATCAAAGCTCTTCAGCTTCATGGCTTCATGAAATATTCCACAGAATTACCTGACTTTTTTTTTTCTCCGTTTAATGCACACCGAGCCAACTCCAACCCTGGAGTTGTTCTATTAAAATTAACAGGAGTTGCACGAGGGATGAATTTACCTCACTGTCACACAGTGTAAGAAAGAAAAAAAGGATGAGAGTAATATCACAAAGTCTCTAGAAAGTGACATACTTGGTTGTTAACCCATTTTTACCTTTACATGATAGCAATACTGAACATAACACAGAGCCTTCAACTTTATATTCTTAGCCAAGAATTTCAAGATGTTCAGATATAGGTCAGTAGCACAGTAAGTTTTAGATGTTATTTTTAAATTGCTAAGGGAGTTTTTTCTGTGGGCAGTTAATAAAATTAATTTTAAGTTGATAATTTCCAGGATGGAAGTGTGGTTTTCTTGCCAAATGGAACTGTACATTCTCACTTAACAGAACTTCCTAGCACGTTCTGGCTGTATCACTTACCTTTAAAAGGAAAAAAAAAAGCTTTTAAACTTATTTGGCATGCAAGTCTGGGTAACATCTCTTTTGTGAATCACTTTTTAGCTTGTTTCTGTGTAGAGATACTTGCAGCAGATTGCAAAAAAGTGTCTGAACATGCCTTGCAAAACTTCTGTAACTACTGGTAAAGTACAGAGCTGGTGCTCTCAGTTCTGAATGTGAATTTACTTTGAAATGTAAGCAGCAAATCACAAAATCTAACACTTATTTTTGAAGTAAAGCTGCATGGGTTTAAAAGGTTTTTCAGTAATAAAGCACTTGGCAAAAGTGCACTAAATGCAAAGACATGCAAACCCCTTACATATCTGGAGTATACAACATTCAATTTTACTAATAAAATAAGCAAATATAATTGTCAACATTATAAATTTTAAAATATTAAAAAGCATATTCCCAAGCCTAAAACTTACGAGCTGTTAAGTATTTGAAATTTTTCTCCTTTGTGAAAACTTAAGTCATCTTCTGTTCTTGCTTCATAGTCATAAAGCGCCACAAAAAGAGTTACACCTAAAGAAGAAGATAGGCGAGTTACACTCCATCACAAAAAACAGGAGGGACAGGAGCCTCAAGAGATCAGGTGGCTGAGTCAAACGTAAACTATTCTGGTTGATGAGGAGCAAAATAAACTGAAGTCTCCCACTTTTTGGTCAACCAGTGTAACCCCTGTGCTTTTATGCAGCCAGTGGGTACACCACCTCCTTCACTCTGTACAGTCATCAGTCCTCTTGGGTTGGTAACCACACACAGTGCAGGATCCCAAGTGACCAAAGGGGATTTGAAGAGAGGGTTTAGACATGGCCACGCCAAGTATTTCCTGTTAACTGCTTGAGGTGGCCCAGACCACACTTTCCCTTCCCTGGCAGAAGGATGAGGCAGGTAAGCAGGCAAATTAGGCATGTGTACATAATTTCTCAACTCCCAAATGAGCTAGCACCTACAGATTATCACAGGTAAGGCTGAAGACCCAGCTCCACCCCTACTTCAATGCTTTGCACTGTTCAATAAGATAACACTTCCCAAAAGCAGCATGCTGAGACAGTCATGCCTCTGGTGTAATTATGTGATTGGTACTCACTAAGAGCACTGAAAGAAGACTTTGAAACTCACCTGTTCCTCCTCTTGTACGCAGCGTCCCTGTATGAGAGGAGGAATTGACTCCACCAAACACAGTCAGTCCCTGGCCTCCTGTGGCATGGAAGTTGTTGTAGTTTGGGATTGAAGTCACACCAAAGCTAGGATAGTGCTGCGGAGTGGGATCTGTCCCATAGCGGTAGCCTGAGCTTTGAGTTAAACTGCCATCCCTCTCGTCAGTCAGTTTTGTTGCTTCTTTATCCTTACATTGCACACAGCCCATTATCTAAAATCCTAGGAAATTAAGGAAAGGACAGGCGTTCATATATTGACACTCACCAGATCTCCCCCAAACCCACAGATGACAAGGATCAAATTAAGTTCACCACTGAAAAGTTAAATACTTTGGAAAAAACCCACAGTGGTTTGAGTTCAAACAGCAATATGGATGAAAACCTCACACAAAATCTTCCTTGCAGTGGTTTCCCATTGGGACCTGGGTCCTGCTTGCTCTCAGGGTTGTGGCAACTCTCTGCCCAGCCCTGGCCAGGCAATGGCTTGCACGGAGGTAGCAAAAGGATGAAACCTCTCTCACTCACCCTTCACCAGAAGGGCAAAGGACACAAAAGGACACAAGTAGAGGTGTTCAAGCCTTTGTTTGACCTTGCCAACTATGCAAGACCTGACTTAATCTAAAGGCATTTCAACTCTTTCCATTGCTGGAGCTCTTAGTGGCAGACAAAAGAGCAGACACAGTGAGCCAACAGTTATCACAGCACAGGAAAGCAGGAGGGAGCTCGTCAGATGGTTCAACAGAAACCACAAGAAGCTCCCTTTCACACAGCACCAAACTGAAGAGTAAAACTACCTGCCAGTAGCAGATGGTAGGGCAGCCAGAGGTATACGTTTTAAAAAAGCAGAGAAAGTCACAAAGAAGTTAACATGTCAAATTCAGAAAGTCTCAAATTCCAGACACCAGACAAGAGGAAACCATGAGGGTACGGCTTGGAAAAGGTTGTGCTAAGTTTTGTAATTCCTGCAACCTCTTGTTCAGCACCCTCATGGGACATTACCAGTGCCTGGGCTAATCTCACTTAATTTTAGGTGCCTATGTCTCTCTGGGTGGAGGGAGCCAGAGAGTGATTCGCCACATCTTAGAAGCTGCCCTCCGAGGTTAGTCCTGTTACCTGGTATTGCTTTTCATTTGTCAGCACTAACATCTTATAGTCCATGTGCTGGTGTTACCAAATGCTTTCCTATTGACTCAAGCTTTAATCTAGACACAAAAGCCGAGTTCCTGAAGCCGGGTGTGATGAATCTTGAGAATCGGGTACTTTTCTGGATGCACCCTTGATCTGAACTGGAATGGTGACTCTTACACATAACCTGGCACAAAATCCAAATACTTTAAACACTGGGACTGCAAGAAGAGCAGTGACAACAGAAGAATCTTCGAAAAACTTAAAATCACTGGACATAAGTTGTCCAGTATATACAAATAGACAGGGAGAAAATACATAGAACATAAAAAAGAAGTGTAGTGTATAATTTTTTTTTTCATATTTCTTTTCACATTTCAGCCAATATCCGTCACTTAGGGTAAACAAAAAGCCTGCCCTTTTTCAAATATTCTCATTTTTCTGTAGCTGCCAGGCTGGCTCTTTTGTGTGCTTTACCCCAACAGCAACACAGGAAATTGGTTTTGACAAATTCATGGGATTCAGAAAAAGCACATTCCTCTGCTGCTAATACTTGAAAAATTATGCAGTAGCTCCCTGCTTGTCTGTGACAGAACACAATCTGGATATCTGCTTCCTAAATCTAACCAGTCTAATTTTAAAAAAGGCCCTTCTATTGAAGGGTATTTTCTACAATTTGAAGATACTTCCAGTTATTCTACAAGCCTGTTCAGAAAAACAACCACCATTTAAATATATTTCCCTGAGCCATATTGCCTGCAGTTAGCACAGGTCTACTGTCTCTTCCTCTTCACTTAACTTAAAGGTGCTCTTCTTGCATTTCGCAGAATCACAGAATGGTAGGGGTTGGAAGGGACCACTGAAGATCATCCAGTTCAACCCCCTGCTAGAGAAGGATCAACCAGAGAAGATCCCACAGGACTGCGTCCAGGTGAGTTTTGAATGACTCCAGAGAAGGAGACTCCACAACCTCTCTGGGCCCCCTGTTCCAGTGCTCTGTCACCCTCACAGTAGAGAATTTTTCCCTATGTTCACATGGAACCTCCTGTGTTTCAGTTTGTGACCATTGCCCCTTGTTCTGTCACTGGACACAACTGAGAAGAGTCTGGTCCCATCCTCTTGACACCCACCCTTTAGATATTTATAAGCATGAATGAGATCCCCCCTCAGTCTCCTCTTTTCCAGGCTAAACAGACCCAGCTCTGTCAGCCTTTCCTCATATGGGAGATGCTCCAGCTCACTCATCATCTCAGTGGGTCTACACTAGAGTCTCTCCATTTCCTTTAAGACGACAACATCCACTCAGCAGAGTCCCCTCACTAAAACTTTTCAGTTTCTTCACACAAATGGGAAGAGTTGAACAGAAACCAGGATTCCTGACCCTGCATTTGCTGCAACGGGTGGCATGAGCTGGGATCCCTCAAGAAACTAAAGTAACAGTAGGTCAAGGGAAGGGGGCTGCAGAGGCCAAAACACGCCGTTGCTGTGCTGCAGCAGCCATGCCAGCCTCCAGCCTTTGCTTGCCCCAGTAGTTGGGTTGGTGCAGAGTATCATGCTGGGGCTCCAGGCTCCAGGCTGTCCATCCCCCGACAGGCAGTGACTCCAGGTGAGCCCACAGAGACTGTGATGGGTGCAGAGGTGCCCTGGCCAGCTGCAAAAAATTGCTTGAGCAGATACCTCTGCTGCTTTTACCCCTTCCAGCAGAAGGATGGTCTGGCTCCAGAGCCCTTCTGTTCTAGGTGAGGTCTTCCTGGCTCCTCTCAGAGCCAAGAAGCTCCAAGGATAGTGCCAGGGAGTGAAGCAGCACCACAAGGAGAGTGAGGGCCCTGCAGGGCAATGGCTCATCTCACTGCTCACAGCATTGACAGAGCCCAGGGGACTTCAGGTGGGAGGGATGAGCCCAGGACTCATGCTGGAACATACACTTACTCACTTCAAAACAGTTAAGCGATGTGCAGGCTTTACTATTTAAAGAAGAATCTCAGCAACCTTTTTGTTGGCTTGCAACCTTACCTCACAGTGAAATTCTATCGCCTCCTTGCTCTCCCTTCCCTGCTCTGTTTGTCCTCTTATTTTTTCCCATGTGCTTTCATGGGAAAAATCAGAAAAGAAAGTGAAAGAAAAAAAGAAATGGGAAACATGAAATCTGGGAGAGCGCTGGGGAGAAGGGGGTTTGTTGTCACTCATTTGCAAGCATTCAGCTGAGCAGTGAAAGATCTGAAATCTGGGAAAATTTCACATACCAAGTTACAAGTGCTCAACAGACAGCCCTACATGCTTCATTTACACATTCTAGTCAATTGATGAGGAAAAGTTAGAACTACAAGTCAGCCACAAAATTAAAATTGTTTAAAGTATTAATTCTGAAAAAAATGAACAAACCAGGAGATTCTGTACATGTTCTGGTAGTTTCAGAAAAATAATGGTTTGAGGTTTTCTTTGTACTAGGAATTGACATGAATAGAAAACCAGCGAATTATCAGTTTCTTGATTTTTGTTTGGTTTTTGCTCCCTTTATCTTTGTGCTGGCAATGGCAGTGCACAGGGAACGAAAATTTATGCAGAGAGAATGACTGATAAAAAGGGCTGTTTCTTTCACTTGCCCTTTCCCACTTTGTCACAGTGTCGAGACAATCTGAGTATTGGATACTACTGCTTGATTGTAGCTTCTTGTAAAACGTGACACAGGTGTTACATGCACACATCTTTTCAAGCCAAGTCCCTGAAAGTTGTCTGTTCCTGGCTCAAAAACCCCAGCATTGTGGGGAATTGACTAAATGTGAGAGAATACATGTATGCATGTACATGCTTAAAGTGACTTCAGCTAGCTCAGGGGCTTCATAGACAATAAATATAACCCCCATTCAGTGTCAGCCTTTGTGTCGATGAATGGATTCCAAAAACTAATCTCCTTTGATATCAGAGAGCAGGCTTTTAGTATCCAAAAGTCTCATCTCCCCATGTCAGCATTTGGAGATGTGGAAGGCTGGAGTTATTCAGCCAGCTCTGAGCTCACCAAAGAAAATCTGGAGCTGTTTTACACCAAATTCTCTAGAGATGAGCATGCAACGTTGTTCATCCAACATACTGCACAACTTACAGTAAAGGAACAAGATTTTATTCCATTTTCATTAGTAAAGGCAGCATTTCTCAGATGTGTGAGTTATGGGTCACACAGCATTATCATAATTTGACACGGGTATTGTTAAAAGGTATGTAACTAGACTAATTAAAAAGAACTTTTCTAATGCAAACAAGTTGAATTTATTTATTTTAAAGATGTGTTTTTATGGGCAATATAAAACATGTGTTTTAATGAAAGCATAAAATATTTACATGGTTTTTTGAGACTTCCTTAGAGACAAACGAAAATAACCACTATGTTATTTGTCTCCTTTCTTGTCCTTGTTGTATTTCCTGGACTCCAACATTTACATCGCAAGCAATCCAACATCAGCCTAACCAGAATAGTAGTTTCCTCCCACATGATGGAAATGTTATTCGACAAAGATACAAAATTAATTATTCAATTATTAATTATTTATATAATCACAGCACCTTAATTACTTTCAGTTAGGAAACAGATGAAGGCTAAGGAGATGCTATTAACACTGTTATTATTATTGTAAATCACCCTCCTTTTGTTTTTATAGTGGGTTGTTGGTTCTCAATACAAAATGGAAGCCAAGACTGAAACACCTACCAAAGCCAGACGTGAACCCTGTTAACAGAAACAAAAGCAGTTAGTTCTCTGTCAGCTAATCATTGCCTAGCAAAAGTCCAGGAGTACCAGGAAAAGTCCATTTTTCATACTTCTATTTTAAAAGGAAAAGCTCCAACATGTGGTGCTTGAAAAGTAAAAAGTGTTGATAAACCTTTGCTTAGTCTGGCTTCTGCAGCCGTAAACCACCAGAAAAAGATGGAAGGGAAGACGTCTGGTGTAAATTCACTCCTTCAGACCATCCATAAGATTTTGCAACTTGTGGCTGAAACTTTGAATTACAATATCTCTTCAGAACCTGCTCTTCTGAGTGTTACAGAAAACAGTGGATCCTTAAAAAGTTTGAGAGAGGGGTACAGGGAGATGCAGGGAGACACCAATCTATTCTGCATCCTCCTATCCATGCCATGACCTCAGTCCTCCAACCCCTTGCGTAAAAAGGAGACCACCATGGGAGAGGGCTCCGACCTGCCGAAAAGACAGGGAGCGGGTCCAGACCCAGCAGGCTGCATTCCCCGTCCTCTCTATGGTATTCTTTGGAATGAAATTTGATGGTATATTTTAGGAGAACTTCCTTCAGTTAAAGACATAAAAGGGAAAGACCGGATGACTGGTAACTGTCAACTGTCTTTTTCTGACCAAATCTACAAATCTTGTCTGGAAAGCACCAGCAGGAAAGCTGAGTTAAGAAAGAGTTATGTTAAAAGGGAATCAGAAAAACAAAATCCTTGGCTTTTATTCAGTCTCTGTGGTGAACATGCTTGTTAATCAAACCAAGGGTTGCATCCAGCATGACTGTGAAAAATATATTCTCCAAGAGATGTCTACTTGGTGTTTTATGTTTTGCTGAAAGCACCACAGAATTATCAGCCTGCGACATCAAATAAGCCAAATTTCATGAGCTACAGTAGGATTTAATATTCACAATGCCACATTCTGAGTTACCGTGAAGATGCAAGGACAGAAAAGGCTTTCCAAGAATAAGAACTACAAAAGTTTTTAAAAGAGACTTCAGTTTTCTGTGGAATGCCTCCTGCAGGCTGGATAGGGGGAATAAACAACACAGAAATTCACCCTGAATTTGAAACATCTTACTTTCCATGCCACCATTACTAGTTCCCTCGAGAGAAATAGATGGAGTGCATATTTTGAAACACAAGTCTGAGACACATTAAAACCCCCAATTTTTTGAGAAGTCTTGGTCACCAACTTTGGCTATTCTAAGTTGCTAGGAATGCACTCCAAGTTGGGCAACAAGCAGGCACTTAAAACTAATCCCGTGTAGGTCAGTAATTCTCGTGCTGTCTGCTTGCTGACCTCTCTGACTAACATCTATGTTGATGGGAGCATTTTGGATTTCCAGAATTCATTCTATATCAGTTCCAAGCCAAACCAAATTAAACAGATAGAATGAAATAGCAACACTTGTTGCATTATTTTTGTTTGTATGTATTGACTCTGGCAACTTTTAGAGAACTGCCTTCATTCCAGCTTGACTAGTGATTCTACAATTTTTATGGATCATAAAGCAGGTCAGAAAGACAAAAAAAAGTTTAAAAATAGTTAGAATCATTGGGTATTCTTCATTATTTTTCAGGTTTGTGGGTTGCAGGTTACTAGATATATATAAACATATTTTTTATACTAATCGCCCGATCTAGAAAGAATAGCATTTTACTGCAATGTGATAGATCTGGCTCATGCTTAAAAGAGCCTGGAGACTGGGGATTTGTGTATAGTGCCTGCAAACCTACATGTGCACCACACCTGTCATATTGCATTAGAAAACATAAATCACAGAAGACACAGTACTACTGCTGGATGTCCTGTGACTATTAAAGATATGCAAAAAAAATCTCACATACGCAATGTGGTATCCCTGAACAAAAGGCCAGAAACACCAGGGCAAAACTTCAAGTCAAGGATCAGGATGTACCAGAATCAAAAAAACACTTAAAAAAAACCCACTTAAAAATGCCTGGTCTGCATTCATTTGATTTTTGAAGACTGTCCTTTAACACTTTATCCCCAGACTCTGCTTTAGAGGTCTGAGCAGAAAAATCTCAGCAGTTTAATTGCTTGTTGTCAGCAGCAGTCCAAAGTCAGGCCAATGCCCAGTGGACATCCATGGCCGGAAGCATAGGACGAACAGTCTCACATTAACTCCTGCTGTCATACTGCTCTGGCCCAAAGCAATGCCTTTGACAGTGTCGGAGAGCTCTTCCTATTGTTTCTTGTCGGCTTAAAGTTGCTCTGGAAGTCTTCTATGATGGTGTCAGAAGGGATTCAGGAAAATGAGCAGCTCCTGCTGCCATGAGGAGACCGGAGCCTGCAAAGAGCTTTGAAGTGCCATATTCTGCCCTGTTGTTTCTTCCCATCTACTGAGCAACTGGGGACACAGCTCTGGAAACGACAGCTTCCTGACACTACAGACAATGTTTAAATCATAACACATGTCTGCAAAATATAGCACTGTGCCTGCCTTCCCTCCTTTTCCTCTTTGGGACATGAACTAGGAGTCAGTTCTGAAAGATGAAAATTTGGGCTTCTTCTTGCCCATTTCATTTCAGCCAGCCTCGGAGGCCAGGACTGGTGAAGAAAAGGTGCACACTGAAGGTTTTAATTGAACTACAACCAGACCTTTGGTTTCTGCCAGAGGTTGTGAGCACAGCTGTCCATGGGGCAGGGCCACTGAATGCCAGGAAGAAAGAGCGATGAATATCTTGACAAACATATCCATTGTCCATCGGTGGGGTATGGTCCCTCTCTGGCAAGAGATCTATTACAATCTAGACAAACTATTTATTCTCTGTATGTCTATATAAATCTATTTATTACAAGCTAGAAAGGAAAAAGGAAGGCAGTGGTCCAGCTGGGCAGGAGGGACAATGACCGTATCCATGTGTGGTGCCTGTGTGAGGGACAGTTGTGGTGGTGGGACTGGTGGGTAGCTGGCTGGTAAGGGGGGGCACCTGGCAAGGCCACAAGAAGATGCATTAGCACAATGTGGCTGTTCGAGCAGCTGTAATTAAAGGCTCCCCAATGCAACTGGTGAAAGAAGAGGAGACAAACCCTCCAAACTGCCCACAAAAGGACTCATTGCCACCCTTTTTGTTTTCTGCACCTTCTTTGCCAGCCCAGTCTGTGAATGTTACAGCCTCATCTTTTTCAAAAACCAGCAAATTCTTTCACACTCTCTGTGGTACACCCCTTTCAGCAAAACCAAAGCAGAACAAAACCGAAGTGATTAAAGCAGAGTCTCACCCTGCAGTCTCTTAAAGTAACAGTAACTGAGTTATGCCTTGTACTGTCTCAGGCTTTTATTACTTTAAAAAAAAAGCTGCCCTAGAAAAATGCAGCACAGGAAGATCAGTTCTGAGGAGAGGTTTTCTTTTCTTACCAACATCCAAAGCTCATTTGTAATCTAAAAGAAAGAAGTTTACTCATAGCTAACTTGAGAAGGAAGGTCTGCAGGTTTTACACTCATACACAAAAAAGCAAATCTTTGCTCAGGATTTCTTTCTTTCTTTCTTTCTTTCTTTTTTTCCTTTTTTTTTTTTTTTAAAATTCTCCCCCCACTAAGATGAATTAAAGGAAGCCTTAAAATTAACAGCTTAAATGCAGCAGCTACCCACGGCAAACACACTGCTTACTCTATGGTTAAACCCCCCAAAGGATGGGTCTACCCTTGCTTCTGAGTAACACACGAGAATACCATGTAAATGCAATAGTGTGATTTCAAGCTATATTCTTCCCTCATCAGGCTGCTTGTGGTAGCTCTATTCACTAGCGGAGAGAAGTGGATGGATGGTCTGCATAAGCATTTTGAGCTAATGCACCTAAATTTTGAAGTGCCGTTTAAGTACATAAATTGGAAAATTTGTATCAAGAGAACAACTGTTGCAAATGCCAGAATCATTTTATCTTGGAAAGAGAAGAAGTGAAACAATGTCTCCACTGATTTCCTCTTTATTTTGCCCCCTTAAGAGAACAGAAACATGATTGCAGGTTGATTCACACTGTTCTGACTTTTTTACTTCAATTCTTATTTTTAGAATCTGCCTGGGATTAATGGGTGCTCATCTGAGCTGCAGAAGGGGAGTGGCATGGAGGTGAACTGGGATAGGCAGGGGAGGAAATGGGGAAAGGGAGCGGTACAGAAGTTCTGCCTGTTTGCTTCTTTGGAATATGTAAGATGCATAGAAAAATATTTTATCTCAGAAAACCCTATTGCTCCCTCCCCAATCCCCTTTATCTGCACACAAACAAACCTAATCTCTTTTCTGCCTTGTCTGGTTTCTGTTCTGTGACTAAAGAACATGGAGGATGTGACAGCAAGGACATGGGAGCAAGCTGACACTCAAATCACGAGGTGATTTACTGTAAGACCATCCCAGATGCTGTTCCCTCCTGAAGAAACTCTCTTTTCACCTAAGCTGCTACTACTAATATTGTAGAAGTGCTATTTAAATTCCTAGTTTGTTCAGTTACACTGGAGAAAAAACATACTCTCTTTCCTAAGCAGGAGTAAAAATTTGCCCGTGGCCATGTTACAAAGAAATCCCCAGCCTTCTCACCATCATTGCAGCTGGCCTCGTACAACAGTGAAGATGCTTACAGATAGAGACCCCAGACAAGGTGGCAACCACATGGTGACAAAGGCCAGCAAGCAACCAGAGTGCTGAAGTAGAGTGCTGAAGGTACTGGCTACATCAGTAAAGGTAAGACATGAAAACTCTGCCTACACTTACACACACACAAAGAAAAGTGCCACTAGTGAGACCTGCTTTCTCAAACCCAGCTGTTGCCACAGTGGCTTCAGTGTATGAGAGCTCAGGTAAGTTTGCTGGCTCTGGATGGGGTTCAGTTTCTTCACAACAGCCTGAATCCTTCTGTGCTTCAGATTTGTGACCAAAACAGTACTGGTAACACAACAATGTTTCAGCTACTGTTGAGCAGTGCTTGCACAACATCAAGACCTTTTTTTCTTACTCTGCCCCTGTGGCCAGTAAGTTGGGGGCGGGTAAGAGGTCAGGAGGGGACACAGCCAGGGCAGCTGACCAAAAGGATATCCCACACCACATAACATCGTGCTCAGCAATAAAAGCTTGGAGGTTTTTGAAAGCAGCCATTGCTCAGAGACTGGCTGAGTATCCTCCTGCTGGTGGGAGGTGGTGAGTGAATGCCTTTGCGTCACTTGTTTTCTTTTTATTTCCGTTGCTTATTAAACTGTTGTATCTCAACCCACGAGTTCTCTTGCAGTTGTTCTCTGACTCTCTTCCCCATTCTGCCAGGGGGCACTGAGCAGGTGAGTGGGCGGGGGCTTAGCTGCTGGCCAGAGTCAACCCACCACAGTGAGTAATATGTAAGTGACGGTTTTGGTCCAGAAAGTAACTGCAGAGGCACGCAGGTTAAGCCATGTTAAGCGGACAGGCAAGAAATGAGATTAATTTGTCAGGATTACAAGGATGACACATTACCACCTAGTTCAGTTTTAGCAGAGATTTTGAAATCTGAATAACAAGAGAGTGGGAGGCTGAGATGTTAGTGAAAAGTACCCTGGACAATGGGATGTGGAAGGAGACAGGTCTTAATTTGTATTCCTTCTTGCAGAAGAGTGACAGTGTTGATGCATACAGTCCAGCCGTGAGGCTGCTAAGACCAGCAATTCTCAACTCTGTTTTGCCAGCTACCCTTTAGACTGCAGGTCCCCATATTCTACAATCCTATGCTGCTGCAAACTGCATCTGTACCACCAAGGATGTCTTATAAGAAGTCTATGGTCTGTTTCTCCTTCCTTTTAACCACACAGTCCCTACTGCCAAAAAGCTGAGAAATGCCCCTAGAAACAGAGATAACCTACACAAACCTGGATAGGGCAATCTGCAGAGCAGGAGATGAGTAACAGGAGGGGAATAGACGCAGGATCCACAAGAATGGTTGGAAAAAGAGAAGATACTGTCCCCCTCCTTGGTATCTGCTGGGAACCAGTGACCTACAGCAAAGTCCCTCTGGCTCCAAAGGTGGATCAGTATTGTTTAGCTTAGAGTGGACCTTGCAGTATCACAAAGCCCAGTGAGGTTGCCTACATCCCACTGCTACCTCAGGGATCTCTAGGAGGTAGTACCAAAACTGATACACACAGACCCCAAAAGGCCTGTTGCTCTCTGTCTCTCTCTGTTTCCTTCTCCTCCTGTCTGATGAAAAGATAACAGCATTTAAGACACCAGCAGCAGAAACGGAGGAACATAAAACAACAGTGCTGGACAGATGCCTTCTCTCCTTGATGTATTGTCCTCTTTGTCTTTGTATCCATGTGCATGGTTGTAGGACTGATGAGGTTTCATTTTTGCTGGTTAATCCTGCAGCCTGCCCTGACTCTTAGGTGGCTGCTGCTTGAATTGGAACATCACAGCCTGGAGGAGAATGAGCCAACAAGAAACATGGCAGAACGTCACAGGTGCTTCAAGAGACAGGACTCGGAGTTTAAAAAAGGGGTGATGAGGAGGGGGAGAAATAATGAGGGAAGGTGCCTTCTGTTAGGCGGAGAAGACTGGGCTTAAAAAGGGATCATATGCCATCTAAGGGCCATGAAAAAGAGATTCTACTGGGTTAGTGAGCATTTTCCAGTCAGACAGCAAAAAGCTAAAGGGCCTTTCCACTTTGGTCAAAATATCTAAGTATCACTAAGCCTATGGTAGATCTACTTTTAAGCGTTATGTCTATGTCTGAGGGCAAGTAGAAGAGACAATTTGATTTCATAATAAACCTGAGGTCATTACAAATACTGTGCAAGAAATGATCTGCAAGGAATGCTCATGTGTACTGACTCTAAGCTACAGGTCCATAACCTGGTCCTTTAGTTTAAAGCTACTGCAATCTCCTTAGCACAGCTATAGGAAGTCCTACTTTAATCCTTAATGGCCCAAGCAGAAAGTGACATTGAAATAATGGACTAAATGGAAGCTGTGGATATTTAGGTTAGATGTCAGGGAAGAGAATCCTTCCTCTTCGCAAGGACAGCAAAACAACCTGGAAGAGATTGCCTAAGGCGATGTGAAGGCTACACGAGTATCTGCCAGGCATGGTACTGACTCTGACAGGAGGACTGGTGAGTCTCTTTCAGTACAGTTTTCTATTACTTTTTAATAGCCACTCACCTCAAGCCTGAGGAAATGTGATTTTTTTATTTCTCTTGGTCCCTCTTTCATTCTTTCTCAAGTTTCACAACTTAGGAGAAGAAACTGTACTTTAAATGTGGCCTGTGAATGAAGGTGTATTTGCAAAGCTCTAAAAACCCACCTGAAGATCCTGTTAGTCAGAGAGAACAAAGTGTCGATGTTTGCCTAAATGGACATATGCTCAACCTAGCATGTGGGATTATCTACAATGGTGTTCCTTGACCTGTGATCCAGGGAGCACTGGGGTCCATAAATCATCAGGTGGCCCAAAGGCCCATAGCAGACACATGACCAGGCAAATGCACATGCACTGGACATTGTGCAGCATTTGCTGGTAGTGCTTGAGCTCCCCCTCACACTGCCTGCACACACTCCCCAGTTTAACTGGTTCTCTGAGTATGAGCAGTTGAAAAGCGCTGACCCAAAGTGCCCCTGAGGACAGCTCCAACCATTCTCATCAGGAACATGAAAAGAGCAGTGCGTGAGGAAGCAGCAGACAGCAGAGGTTTCTCTGTTTCTTTGTATTTAAGACACAAAAGGGAAGTGCAGGACTGGATGGTAATCTGGAACAGACAGGCAGGGTTTCACTGGAGGTGACAGTTATGTGATGAACCTTGTGAACTACACAAATGTTGATAATTCAGGAGATCTGGAGAACCTGTCTGGATTTCTTCCCTGTTTCCTAGCCTACAGAGACAAAAATACCTGAACTGCTGAAGTTAACAGCAAGGTGAACAGCACAGGGGCAGACATTAGATCTGTGGGTTGTGTTGTAAAGAGAAAGTGACCTCTGAATAGCGAATAAATGCACACCAGGCTGGCCAGGCAAGTCTGATTAAATAAGAAACCAAAAGCACATTCAGCACAAAAACATGACATCAAGCACAATATTAACCAAAGCAAAGGTTTTGATGACCTTTTTCAGGTGCCTATATGCTAATTACAAGATTCTAAAAAACTGGATAAACCCTCTGCTTGCACAGTAGCAATGCAAAAATAATACTTCTGAAAAAAAATAGATTTAATCTACATTTAGATTATTAGAATACTAAAAGAGAAAGTTGTAACCAATTTAATAAGTTCAAAGGGAAGAGGGGAGTCGATAGGCCCTATATGTCACAAATGATGCCTATCCAAGTGACTGACAACTTAGAAGTAAGTAATCTTGGATATTTATGAATCAAGATACACCCAAGATGGGGTATTAGTTGGTATCTGTGACAGACCATTGGAGTCACTGCAGAGCACAGGGTGATAGGCTTCTTCAACACCTGTGTAAGAGAAGTATAAAAATCCCCTTGTGTTATTTATGCTGGAGACCTTAAGTCACTAGCACTAAAACATGCCTGTACTTTCCAAAAGGCTGCAAACGACAAGTTACTAACTCCTATTTTAAAGGAAAGATCAGCCTTCCTAACCCTGTGAACTAAAGCTCTTGCCAATTAGCTAAATAAGTCATATACAGTATAGGCCCTGCAGCATCAAAAGGAATGGAGAATTCAGGAGCCGTTTACAGCATAAAGACCATTACATGAAGAGCTCAGGGAACAAAGTTAAACTGCACCACACACAACTAAACCCCAAGGCAGTCACCCTACCACGCCAGGTGCAACAGGACCTGTTGACTCCCTTATACTTCGCTCTTATGATATCCCACCTGGAGTACTGTGTTCAGTTCTGGGGCCCTCAACATAAGAGGGATGAGGATCTGTTGAAGTGAGCCCAGAGAAGGGCCACGAAGTTGATAAGGGGGCTAGGGCACCTTTTCCATGAAGGCAGGCTGAGAGAGTTGGAGAAGTTCAGCCTGGACAAGAGAAGGCTCTGGGGAGGCGTTATAGCAGGCTTCCAGTATCTGAAGGGGGCCTACAGAAAAGATGGAGAGGGACTTTATACAAGGGCAGGTAGCAACAGGACAAAGCTAATGGATTAAAACAGAAAGATCTAGATTTAGATTAGACATTAGGAAGAAATTCTTTACTGTGAGGGTGGTGAGACACTGGCACAGGTTGCCCAGGGAAGTTGTGGATGCCCCCTCCCTGGAAGTGTTCAAGGCCAGGTTGGACAGGGCTTTGGGCAACCTGGTCTGATGGGAGGTGTCCTTGCCCATGGCAGGGGGGTTGGACTGGATGATCTTTAAGGTGGCTTTGAACCCAAACCATTCTGTGAGTCTGTGACTTGCTCCCTGCTTCAGCCAGGGACAGCAGCAGGCAGGAGCTGCAGTGCTGGCACAGTCACAGCTCACCCCTGGTTGTATGATGTTGCTACACCTGAACTGCCTGTGAGTCATATGTGGTTTAGCAGAGGAGCCAGACAATCCCTGCCCTAGACCTTGTCTCAGAAGGGAAGAAATGATCACAAACCAGAAGGTTACTGCTTGTTTAGACTGAAAAGGACCAATGCTTTTGGTGCACATAACGAATACTGTCTGCGATCTAATCCACACTAGGAAAATTTTATGCAATATATGAACATAGCGTCTTCATATACGCGTAAATTAAAATCACAGTGCATGCTTTCTGAGAGACCATTTCACAAAACTATAGTGAATGTCAAATCAGGCTGAAGACAGAACATACAGAAAGTTGCTGACATCTGCAGACGGTTTAAGACATTTGCTAAATGTCCATAATGCTGCAACCATGAAAAGAAGACTGGACTACATAAAAATAACACACAATGGAAATACCCAACAGCCGGGTTTACCAGCGAAGTGAAAGATCATATAAAACGTTATATACAAAACCAACACATGAAGGGGAAAAGGGGAAAAGATAATAACGAGTTAAAAGGCTAAAATAAAGATTAAATAGAGGAAACAAGAAGAAACTAGGAAAGATTAAGGCACATAGAATCAGATATATATATTTTTTCTAATCAGATTATGAAAGACAAATCCTAAACAATAAAAGTGATATAATCTTTCATAATAATAGAGCAGCAGCAGAAGTTATTCAATAAGTATTTCTGATTAGCACGCAGGTAAAAGGCCGGATGATCTGTTTATGATGATGATGAAATAACTTCCCACAACAGCAGCCCCTGGAGAGGGGACATTAAGCAGCAGATACACGATTCTAGGTGTTTCAGATTAGTTGCTAGAAGCAAACTTGTCTCAGGAGCTTTACAGAGCTATTCTTGGAGCTGCTACTGCTGCATCTAAAGCAGTTCTGGGCCCCTAGGGAAGGACCAGGGGCAGAAGGAAGGCTGATGCTGGGCCACTGTTTAAAGAGGGTAGAAAGTAATTACAGGCCACTTGGCTGCGTTGCCAGTATTTTGCATAGGATAGAACAAGCAACATAGGACTTAAGGAAGCCAAAGTGTAAAAGAGAAACTAATTATTAGCAAACAGATGGGTTCCTATTGGGTTTCTACAGGTATTGGTGATTATTCCTTTACCATTTAATAGTCTTATCAGTGATCTGGATTAAAGTTAAGTCATTATGGTCAGATGTGAGACTGGGGAGGGTAAAAACCAAAGAATGAAAGGATAAGCCTGACATAGAGAAATAGGGTTCTGTAGAGAGATGGGAGAAACCAGGTTAGGTGTTAACATGGCCAAGTGCAGAATCACCTTTTTAGAATAAGGAATACAGGCCATACTTACAGGATGAGAGGGAGAGAGAGGACTCTATCCTCCGAAGCAGAGACTGGATATGAGACTGGGGGTCCTGGGAGGCAATCAGCTCGACATGAATTCCCCACGCAAGGCTGTGGCCAAAAGGGCTAATGAGAGCCTCAGCTGTACAAACAAATGAAAATCAAAAGATGAGTAGGTAGATTACAGTGGCGCTGGATTTGGCTCTTGTTCCTCTGCTCCGTGAATAATGTATCAGGTTCTGCTGCTTCATTTTTCAAATAAAGTGTTGGAAAAATTGGAAGGGTGTTCAGGGGACAAGGATTAAAGAACTGAAAACACTAGGTAGCAGAATGTTTTGTTGTAAACAAAACGCTTTAAGTGAATTCTGTTATTTTGTTCCCTGTATAGGAGCATTCATATGGGGAATAAATTTGGTAACAGTGGGCTCTAGTCTAGCAAAGGTGGAAAATGCACTGGTACTGGAAACTAATCCAATTGAGACTGTGAACAGGCAATTTTGTTTTGCTTTTTCAGCAATGATCTGTTACGGGTAATTAAGCAGTAATTAATCCTTTACACCACAGGCTGTGATGTACTGTCCATCTCTACAAAGTTGTGAAAATGACTGCTTGATTTAAAAAGGATTCACACCCATGCAGCCTGGGTTATTAGGCATGAAGCAGGAGCTCCTGCAGCTGAGATCTACAGCCTGCATAAAACTGGATGTCAGGTGAGTGGTCACTGTACCAGACAGTGCTTTGTGATTCCATTAGGAGACATTCACTCCCCTCTCAGACTAGTAATCCTGGCAGCCTTCTCTTTCATGGCCTACACAATATCTTCACATGAAACTCTACTTTTTGGAGCTGAGGTGTCATCTAAGTACAGATGACACCCAACTGCCCATTTTCTGCAGGACCTGCAGGCAGCTGTCTCTGAATTCCCAGCACTGGGCTTCACACAAAACCTCACAAGACCTTGCTTCAGCAATTCACTTCACCTGCTGCCTGCTACTGGAATCTCATCCCAGGGATCTGCCTAGGATCCCATCCCAGGATCGCCCAGCCACAGAAGGTAACCTCAGAGAATTAGGCTGAGGGAGGGAGTCCTCCATACTTCACAGATATTTCCTCACCCAACCGCACCCCTGTGGGATGAATTGATGGACTAGCTATCTTCTCCAGGAAGGCAAGTTGGTGCCTTGAAGCATGGTGAGTGGACGTGAGCACCGCTCCTGCAGGCACCTCCCAGCTCACTTGGGATGTCCACATGTCATCTCCTTCCCCTTCACCTGGCCGAGGGAACTGTGTACTGCCAAGAAAACTTCTGGCTCTGCGTCCCAAGGACGGGGTCTGGCAGGTGGGCTCCTAAAGACCACATACTCAACGGGGAGCCCTGGCTACTGAATTTGCTTCATCCCACAGACTACCAACATTTAAGTTTGGTGATTTTTAAGGATGCAGTGCAAGCCTTTGTCCATGCTGTCTGTCTTAACCTGGGCCTTTGGCCAGAAAGTATTAATCTCGTCAATATGCAGGAGTGGCCAAGGCTGGGGAGTGTTTGATTTGTGCCAGTCACTGGCATCAGCTCATTTTATGCTTCTGGAATGAACCCACTTATGACTGAGTGCTGCAGTGTAAATTCTGCAAATAAAACACATAAAATAATCTCAATTACTTGAGCTCAGCGTTGGTTTAAATATGCCACTCCAGAGATTTAGAAGGTATTATTTCATACAAACATTTAGTTATGTTTAATTATGATTCTACAGATATTTTTCTGTTCAACAGGTGGTAAAAAATTTTTCAAACTCTCTGTCACTTTCAGTAAATGATGCCAGCTAAAAACCAGCATTCATAGCATAGTAAAGTCTCAGTGCAATGTTACAAACATAAAATAAACATCCCATCTTAAGCAAACTATTGTGGTACAAAACTTCTACAGAAAGAACTAAGGCAAAAAAGCTTGTAAAATATTAGGGAGGAAAAAGGCCTCTTCAAGTGTGGTGTGTACACACATGTGTACATGCATTCAGATACATGTCACCACCTGGTCTCTGCTATACCTGGTATTTTTATTAACAGATCTCAGGACTCAAAAGTGTGATTGGCAACTCTTTAGTCACTAAAAAAGCAAAAGTTTTGGGAAAACTGATCTGATCAAGAGCAAAGTTTCAGAGCTACTAATAAAAGGTGAATAAGAGCCTGCTGAAGTACAGTTTGAATTGTGTATTTGAACATCTTAATACTTTCTGTCCTCCTGGATTCATTTTTCTCCCTCTTCTTTTGACACAACCCCAGCTACATACTATAGCGTTAGGACGTTCCGTTAAGCAGATGTGCAACCGTGTTTTTAAGCCTTGTAAAGGCTTGCTTATGTCAAAAGATGTACCCTTACAAAGATCACATAGGCTAGGCTTCACAAATCTATTTTTACAGATGATGTAACTGTGGTAATCTTCCTAAACGTAAATGCATAGAAACTACATAGAAGCAAAGAGCCTTAACATGTGAATTTGAAACAATCTTTTTGAAATATTAAGAAATAAGTCAGATGCAAGACTTGTCCTTTTACTCCAGACACAGAGAGAAGGAATTAAATGGAAGAATGTGAGAGTAACCATCCCATCCGCCTTTGTAAGTCACCTAGACGAGACGCAGAAATGCTACAAAAGTGAATGCAATGAACCCCAGAAGTGTCACTTTCGCAAATCTCAAGAGGCATCATTGACCTGAGGCTGGCTGCAGTTTCTGCCCCAATTCCAGTTTAATGTATTCCAGTTTGACCCTCAAGCGACAGTGCTGCTGGAGAACACGCTAAGAAACAAACGCAGGCAATTGCTTTGACATAATTCTTTTGGACGCAGGCAGATCGAATGTGCTGATGTCAACAGAGACCAGAAAAGAGGTTTACCCAATCTTCTTCCCTCGCTGAAGAAAACAATAAGAGAAAACAAAGCATAATGCAAAGCACAGCCAAACGTGTGCTCAACTCTCAGCAGCAAAACTAATAATGCTGTCTAAGAAAGGGAGAACCAAGGCAAACGCTTCTAAAGTATCATTTGGATGTATACACAGTGTTTCATTTATAGTTTAAATTTACATGACTTGTATACATAATTATGTCTTTGCACATAACACGCATGAAATATCTGTTCCATAGAAGATATTAATCTAAAGCCCCAGAAACAGCATAATTCAGTCCTTTGTGGCCACAGTACATTCAAAAGTTACCAACATAATTCCCTCACTTTAAAGCACATTGCTTTTCTTCCCTTTCTCCCATTCTTCTAAAACTTAGGGGACTGCATGGACCTGCTTTCAGTATGATTCCCAGGATGAAACCTACCTGCCTTGCCACTCACTTAAATGCCCTAGATTTTGCAACTATGAGGCTGCATAGTTCGATGTCAGAGAACATTGAGGCAACACTGATTTTTCTGCACAGGGTCAGCAAGAATAGAAGCTGGGGATATTTTTTTCAAGGGAAAGAAAAATTATGGTAGAAAATGGGATCAAGGAAGGCATGATGACTATCTTGAGAGTAAAAGATTAAGCTTCTCCACCTGGTCGCTTCCATATAAATAACTTCCATATAAAAAGGAAAGGAGAAAAAGCCCACACAACAATGGTACAGTTTTTCAGAATGTATAAGGGAAAATACCAGGGTTGAATGTAGCTCGTCCCTCAACTTTATACAATGAAAACAGAAAACAAAACCAGATCCCAGACTCATTTCCTCCTACCTCTTTTACTTCCCTTCCTAAGAAAGGCTTCCATCTCTGCTACTCACAATTTTCCTTTTCTTCCATTCCTCCAGCTCCCCATCAGTCCTTGCAGACAGATTGTGTGCAATGCTATAATGCAAAAACCAGATGAGATCCTCAAGGCTTCCCCTTGCTGTGTGCCTAGAGTGCTTTCAGGAAGAGAAAGTCTTCGAAGAAATGGATCCTCACTTCCATTTTCTGCAGCTCCTTGTGTGGGTCACTCTACCACAATGAAAGTCTGCATGTACTATCTGACCATGATGAAGAGACAGATAAAAATTACCATTCTGAAAGTCCATAAGAAGCACAGTGTCTAAGAGAAGTGTGATCATGTGTCACAGCCACTGAAACTACTTGATCTAGAATATCAAGCCACCCCTACACAAATTAAAAACAGACTTTTGCCCTTCTTCCTCTACCATCCTTTATGTGACCTGCTCCCAGAATGTAGCCACAAAGTGTGGTATGCAGTCTGTCTGGTCATCAGAGGCTGCGGAACCTTTTTGGCTATGTTGAAACCTGTGTAAATGTTGTGATATTCAGGGAATAAGGGTTTTAAGACTACAAATCAGCAAGTATTATCTACCTTCACTCCTGTAAGGTATTTGACATGGTTCCATGCAACATCCTTGTCTCTAAATTGGAGAGACATGGACATGATGGATGGATGGACTATTAGACAGATTAGGAATTGGCTGGATGGTCACATTCAAAGAGTTGCAGCCAATACCTCAATGCCCAAATGGAAATCAGCAACAAGTGGTGTCCCTCAGGGGTCTGTATTGGGACTGGTACTGTTCAATATCTTTATTGACGACATAGATGGCGGGATTGAGTACATCCTCAGCAAGTCTGCAGATGACACCAAGCTGAGTGGTGCAGCTGATACACTTTAGGGAAAGGATGCCATCCAGAGGGACTTTGACAGACTTGAGAAATGGGCCCCTGTGAATCTCGTGAAGTTCAACAAGGCCAAGAGCAAGGTTCTTCTCCTGGGTCATGGCAGCCACCAGTGTGTGTACAGACTGGTCAATGAAGGGATTGAGAACTGCCCTGTGGAGAAGGACTTGGGGACAACGGTGGATGAAAAATTGGACATGAGCTGACAATGTACGCTTGCAGTCCAGAAAGCCAATCATATCCTGGGCTGCATAAAAAGAAGTGTGGTCAGCAGGTCAAGGAAGGTGATCCTCCTTTACTTTATTCTTGTGAGACTCCCATCTAGCATATTGCATCTGGTTCTGGGGTGCCCAGTACAAGATGTTGGACCTGCTAAAGCAGGTCCAGAGAAGGGCCATGAAATGACTGAAGCACTGGAACATGTCTCCTGTGAGGACAGGCTGACAGAGTTGGGAAAGAAAGATGTGAAGACGACTTTTTACCAGGACCTGTAGTGACAGGACAAGGGGCAACAGTTTTAAACTGAAAGAGGGTGGATTTGGATTGGTCATAGGAAACATTTTCTATGATGAGAACAGGTTGCCCAGAGCAGTTGTGGATGCCCCATCATTGTAAAGATTTAATGTCAGGTTGGACGGTGCTTTGAGTAACCTAGTCTATCAGAAGATGTCCTTTCCAGGGCATGGGTGCTGGACTAGATGATCTTTAAAGATCCCCCAACCCAAACCATTCTATGATTGATGATTCTGTTGCTATTGGATTCCCAACTTTGTGGCTGCTATAACAGTGCAGTGACAACGCAGCTAGTGTGGCTTAATGGTGCTGTACAACAACTTGTGGAATAGGGTTACAAACCAGTCTGACTGTAGACTGAGATAAAGAAAGTACCCACACTCTAGGATTAAGGCACATGAAAAAGAGAGGATAAGATACCCACACGATTTTGTCTAAATGCACAGATGATACAAAAAAAAGCAAGAACCAAATGCATCCACATCTTTACACTGCTATTTGTATGAAGCACCAAAGTTGTTTATTATTTCTTCCATACTGCAAAGCTGCAGTTGTTATGACAATCACAGCAGTATATTATGTAGTTCATGCTCACTATCTTTTCAGAGCACAAGAGATCAGATCATCTGCAGGCTTTGAACGCTTCCCTCTAAACATGCTCTTCTACTACCACTCCAGTTTTCAGCGACAGTAGCTTATCAGTTGTTTGGCTACTGCAGGCTGTTAGAATATTTTTATAACAGGAAATGTGTATTCCACACATAAGAAGACTTCATTTACAAGAAATAATGCAGGAAAGTGATCTAGTTTCTATTCTGCTTCCTTCCTTCTGCAGTGTTCTGCACTGAGATGTTTGTTTCAAAACACAGATATTAGTTCAAGGCCAGGATTTTATTTATCCTGATCCTACAAAACAATCCTGCAGGTAAACTGCAATTCAAACACCTCAAGCTGTTGTACTGCATTCACCTTCATGTAAGTGATTCAGGTAAGTAGGCTTAAAATGCCTCATTTCAAGGTTATTAAGCCTGTCTTATCCATGGCTGGTAATTTCTGCGTCAATGCCATAGTTCTAAAACTCTTGTGCATTAAGAACACTTCCTGAAGATGCAAACAGTACACAAAGCAGGAATCATAAATTTTGAAAGGTCTTTGGCCCTGAACCTCAGTACTGCAGACTCTAAGAAAATGGTCATTGTGCTGCATTTAGGGAAGCAGCACAACGTCTTTATACAGTGCTGAACCAATCCATGTTACCCAGCTACTACTGTTGAAAAAAGAAATCTGACTCGCTTCTCTGCTTTTGCAAAACCAGTTTTTAATTTAGGAAGTTTGAGGTAGCTTTTCAAGAGGAAACTTCCAAGCATTCTCTTATACTTAGCCCATTGATTACTGCGACTGACAATACATGTACATAATAAATTGTAAATGGCCACACATAACTGCCTCCTGTCTGCAAGCTAAAAGCTAGCAAAGGACTTTATACTGCTACAGGGCCAAATTTGGGGACTTTTGAGCACCAACAGACTCGCAAGTCAGTGATGACTACTTACTGTAGAATTTTCAGGAAGGGATAAACAGATGGATCAGGAAAGGGCAGTACTCTGGAGTGGATTGCATAGCTGTAGAAATAACATCCAGAGTTCAATTGTTTGCTATCTTCCTTACTATTCTAGGAAGGAAAATAGAGAACCATTAAAAATCAGTAAACCATTAAAACCCTCTCCACTACATCTTACATTTTTGGTGAGATGACAGGACTAACATTTTCATATTTATGCATTAGAGAGGTAGAGGAGTTAAAAATATAAGTAAAATCAAGGGATAATTCAAAAATTTATGTTTGTTTTGTTTATGATGTCAGTAGTATACTCTTCTGAAACGCAGAGGATTTCCCTGAGGCTGGGCTGGAGCTTCTGCTTTTTGTTTGCATTAGGGCACTTAACGATCTTCAGTGAAGATTTTCTTGAGCGTGAAAAATGAGGCTACATGTTTTATTTTGTATACATTTTTTCAGAGCAGCTTTTCAGATGCCAGGAGCATAAATGTAAGCAAAACAAAACAGTTCCAACTTTGTCAGCCTTCCAGTGCTATATTTTGTACACTGGTGCTTTTGTTTTCTTGCAAGTTCAGCATTGCTTTAATGGGAGCACCCTGGATTCCCCCTGCCCCCAACAAGTGATACATATTAGTACATCTGTTTTCTCTGTAAAGTCTTTTTGCATTCTTTGCAGGGCACAGGAAGGATGTGGGCTCCTTTTCACATTCAAATGAGGCAAATTAGCCTTTGCCTGGTTCCTAAAGTATAATGCTTATTTTACATTTAAGCGTGAGAAAAGGGGAGGAAATAAAACCCAACATGTTAGGTGGGTTACACATTACATTTTGGCACAAGCTTCACTTGGCCTTCTTTTCCAAACTGCTTTCCATAGGACATAATTTCAGGATGGGGTTCAAAAGTCTAATCATGTAAAACAACCACATAGTTTGCACAAAGAAATAGTAGCTACAGATACATAAAACATGTGGAAAGGCTGAAAATGCCCACCTGAAGCAGCAGGGCTCAAGAAATTCAGGAGATTCCTGAAAGGCATTGATGGTGTCTTCCTAACACAGGTGACAGAGCCAATGGTGGGAGATGCTGTGCTGAACCTTATACTTACAAAGAAAGATTAGGAGATGTGCAGGTCAAGGACAGCATGGGCTGCACCGACCATGAGATGGTGGATGGTCTTTTTTCCAAAAGGCCAGATCACAACTCTCACAAAGAGCAGACTTTGGCCTCTTCAGGGATCTGCTCAGAAGAATTCTATGGGATACAGCCCTGGAGGAAAAGGTGGTCCAAGAAACACGGTTGATTTTCAAGGATCACCTCCTGTGAGCTCCAGAACGGTCCATCTCAACACACAGGGAGTCAAGCACAGACAGCAGGAGGCCCACATGGATGAACAAGGAGCTTCTGACTAAACACAAACATGAAATGGAAGTGCACAAGAGAGGGAAGCAGGGTCAGATGGGGTTAGGAAAGTCAAAGCCCACCTGGTGATTAGTGATCTACATGATGGCAGTACATCCTCAGGAGGTTTGGGAACAGTGGCTGATATTCCAGGTGGCTGTGCTGCCATTCACAGGTACCTTGACAGGCTGGAACAATGAGCCAACAGGAGCCTCATGAAGTTCACCAAAGGGAAATGCAAAGTCCGCTGCTTAGGGAGGAATAACACCATGCTGGCGGGTACATGTTAAGGGCTGATCAGCCAGAAGGTAGCTCTTCAGGAGAAAACCTGTGTGTTCCAGTGGACACTAATTTGAACATAAGCCAGCAATGCTCCCTTATGGAAAAGGCAGCCATCAGCATCCTGGCCTGCATTGGAAACAGCACTTCCAGCAGGTTGAGGAACGTGGTCCTTCCCCTTTACTCAGCACTGATAAGACACACCCAGAGTGCTGGGTTCAGTTTGGGAATTCCTTAAAACCTGGAGCTCCCTAGTACAGAAAAGACATGGACTTATTCGAGTGGATCCAGCAAAGAGCCACAAAGATGGTTAAGAGTTTGGAGTATCCAAAATGTAAACCTGCTGCACTTACTTAAAATCCTCCTCTCGCTCCTTTTAGAAACCAGAGACAAATGCAACAATTCAGTAATGTAACAAAAGCATGGTAAACGTTTTGCAGGGAAATGGTGTCGTTCAAATTCCTGCCTTTTTTTAGAACCTGTGCTCTAATTCAACTGGTGACGTTAAGAGACGGGATGCAAGAAAAACCGAACAACTGCGTGGTAAACTGTGGTTTACCACTGGCAGTTAGCACTAGGTGGAAATTCAGTGCACACTTTTTATGCTACAGCAACTTCTTGTACACTTAAAGCACACTATGTGGGAGGTAACACACTCCATATACAGGGACCTGTTATGAAGTTGTAGAGTACTGTAAAATTACAGGACAAACAAGGCCTTAGTTCTGTTGACAGTCATGTGCCAGGTTTGACAGATTTTATCAAGAGACCTGGAAAAAGTTTTGACAAACCTGCTAATCCATGGAAGTGCTTTATCTAGCTTGGTTGCCATCCTTATTTGCAGTTATGGCATGCATTAGTCTTGCAGCAACCAATGAGCTTGTGTCCTTGGCCTGGGGACCTGCAAGACTCATGTCCCAAGTCTCTGTTCTGAGGGAGCTCCTACTGCCTCAGAGCTGACGCTGGTTTTCCAGACACCTGGCTGCCCAAAGCACACGGGGACCTGCTATTCTCACCCATGTCTCTCCCCTCCCAAGCCAAAGGCACCCAAACTGATCAGTCTTGTAGCATACAACAGGATGGCGACACCATTATGCACGTTAGCCTGAACTCCCCTTCTCCTTCTAGGCCTTTCCTTAAAACAGCAACACAAAGCTCCAGCTCAGAGATGAAGAGGAAAGGTAATCCAGTCTGGATTTAGATCCAGACTTTCCCCAAAGCCTAAGCTCATTCAGTGCCAGGCTGTGGCTCTCTGCAAGTGGTAGGAGCAATGAGGCTTGCTCGATTGGAGCCTGATGCCTTTAACACTGCTTTGCTTAAAATTATTGTGTCAAAGAGATACGTGAAGGGGCCTGAATAATTTAGGAAGTTCTTAAAAACAATGCTAGTGAAACTATATTTTAGGGATCCTAGGAACAGCCAAATTCTCTATCCTGAGGCATCCATAGCACTTTTAATCCATAATTCTCATTGTAACCTGTTAAAATAATGAGATTTATTACTCCTGTCACACGTCCTTTCTGAAGACACTGGGAGGGTGTGGGAGAGGGAAGAGGGAAAATTAGTTACCTGTCACCACTTGCCAAGAGTAGATTAAGCACTCAAGAGTTACACGTTCATGTTTAAATGACTTAAGGGAGCTTCATTTACTCCTTTTCTCCTAGCTTATACTTTTTTCCTCCTGTCCCGCAGGTCTTGTTCCCCTGTTGTTCTTGGTCACAACCCACCTGCACTGGACAAGTCGAAGAG
>NW_010201514.1:61983-65214 GCF_000695765.1 Mesitornis unicolor
TAAACAATTCTGGATTTTTCCCCTTACATCATGAAATTCCATTTGGACTCCCTTTCCCAGACCTCAGAGCATGCCTGATTTCTGGGAGCAAAACAGAGAACAAGAATAGAGTTAATCTGCCACTGAGCACACTCTCACACCAATATGTGCTGTCCTTTGAAAGAGGCCACTATTTCCATAAAACTACAAGCGTTGGCACAGTACAAGTGGTGACACCACATATCTCTCTTTTTAAAAACAAAAATTGTAGTTAGGAAAAGCATGTTAAGCAACCAGATTGGAAAGATGGGCTAGGAGAACAGGACACATGGAGATTTGATGGCTTTTCTGGTGCAAAGGAAGACACCAAGGAGCGGGCAGGTGAGCCGAGCAGTTGGGGAGGGAGGGGAGAAGGGGGCAGCAGGAGATGCGGAAAGGGCTAGAGCAGCCTGCACTCAACACCAGAGTGCCAGCTGGCAGCTATGTGTTGCTGGATGCATGTGGGCTGTGAATATAGCAGAGGAGATGAGCCTTTAGGGATGATAAACCATTAATGAATGAAAATATGAAGTAATCTGTCTGCCTAGGAGGCACAATTGTCTAATGATGAAGATGGTAGACTAGGAAGCCAGAGATGAGGTTCTGATCTCACCCACAAGACTGCTGGCACCAGCTCCTTCTGCTGTGCATAAGAAGATACACTTGCCTTCTTACATTGAAGGGCTGCTTCCTTAAACTCAATGTGGAAATCCCACGATCAAGGTGAAAACACGATAACAAAATTTACAGTACCCTTTGTGAAAACTGCACCCCCGGCTTCTCTTTTGTTGTGGGCAGTGCACAAAGAACCAATATCCCTTCTCGGAGGCAGCTTTCATCAAAACAGATTTTTTTCAAAGCCATAACTAAACTTAGTATGACCTTTTGCCAGCACCAGTGGCATTTAATTTTAAATAGATTAACTACATACACAGTACTAATTACCCATGGATATTTTTTTAGCAATCATACTATTGGTTGGAAATGCAAGGGTATGTCTGTGTGTGGACAGGGACATTGATTTCTCTGAGCCCTCTGAAACAAAGAGGAAAAAGCTCAAGAAATGACATGGAGAAGGTGCATTTGTGTTTATGAGGAGAGCTGCAGAGGCACCAGGCACAGGCGGTCAGAAAGCGACGAGGTTGTCAGGGGAAGGGGCAGGAGGTGAACGTGGTTTCTTTTGCACAAAGACCTAGCAGGATGCGTCTTGCAGCACAAAATCAATATTGACTCTGCATGAAAAAGTAATCGTTGATTTAGTACAGTTCTCAGGCTTATTTGGAAAGATCCTCACATGGGTGATTCTTGATTTGTGTGAAATCTTTAACTGTTCTCTTTCCTCTATCAGAGATTAAAACAGTTTTAAAATAAACACCTAAGAGAGACATGGCACAAACCAACATGAATCCATCTAATGTTGGCACATTTATAGGATAAGAGATACAATTGCGTCATCATTCAATGTACTTAAAACATTATTTTCCAGGATGAATGATGTGTAGATTGCAGCAGAAACCATAAATAGAAGACACATATACGGCCATGACATAGTCATTTCTGTCTATGTAGACAGAAATTTAACCAAGCACCTGAGGAGATCTGTGGTGTTGAACTGCGTACATATTTGTGGCACTGAAGTCCAGTTTAATTATCCTGCCAAATGCCCCTGAGCCACAGCAAGGTTATTAGAGTTTACCAAAGGACCTGCTTTGATTAGGTGCCTAATCTAATTGCTAAGAAGTAGCTAAAATTACATTAAACCTGGAAAGACCAACAAAGAAGCAGGAAGCTCCAAAAGGTTCAAGAAACTTCATAAGGCTATTGCCGTAAATCACAGCAGTGGCAATTTGAGGATGAGCTCCCTGGAGAGGTTCACAGTCACAGCCAGACACTGTTTTCCACCCAGAACAAACATGATGCAGGTGAGATGACTTAGAGCACACAGAAGTATCATTTCTCACATACATAATCCTTCTGCTGGTTACTGAATACATTTACATAGCAAGTGGGGTTTGTAAATTATCCACTGATGATGTCATACAGATTTAAATAATCTGCAGTGTCAGTCTCTGCTATTTGCAAGCCTTATCTGACACTTTAACAGCCTTTGCAAAAGATTTAACTAGACTTCATTGAAGACCCCTATTTTTTAAGCTTTTGTTTAATTATAAGATAAGCAACATGTATAAAATGTAATGAATGGATTGGGATGGCTTAGATATTTCCAGATCCTTGCAGGAAAACAGCATGCAATATCAGAAGAAATTACTTCTGTAAATTACAGAAAGTTTAATTGCAGAATGCTGGACATGTTAAGCTACAGTCAAGCTTGTAAACACAGTAAATTTTGCATTACCTGCTGAATAACCACAGAAATACCTCTAGCGAGTCACTTGCTAGTTTATGTCTTGCCAAACTGACCAAGAACAGATTTCTGATGGCACCGTTACCAACAGCTACTTCGACACTTTGCGTGGACTGCCATGATTTCAACTTGTGTACTGCTCATGTGTTCTGGTTTTAAGAAAACACAAAGGGGGGGGGGGGAAGGCTCCTTTTGCACTCCCCTACTCCACTGACACAGATGAGCCTAGGAGAGATGATCTGGACTCAAACTGGTTAAAATACAAGAACGGGCAATTCACGAGCAGACAAAGCAAGCTCCAAGGGGATTTCTCTCAGACTTTCACAGTTTTCCTGTGCTTCAACCAACTCTGACTTGTGGGGCATATTAAATTTGTTGCTCTCCTGTCCAGTATCATTAGAGAACTGCCTGTCAAAGAACAGATTTCTACCAGAGCTGGTTATCAACCTGAAGAAACTATACAACTAATTGCCAGCTGTGCCTAGGGTGTCTTCCTCCTCCACCATGGAACTGAAAAGGGGTTTCTATTTTTTTTTCCTTTTTCTTTTTTTTTCTTTTCTTGTTTTAAATAATAAGGAAAGTTCTTGTTTGGGAGACAAGGAGAAGCATCTCCAACCCAGAGGAGCCTAAAGCTACACAGTAAAGCTCCTGGAATTTATCCCAGGCATAAATGATCCAAAAGAAAAAGAAGATAGCAAGACATAGACTGTATTCATGGGTAGCTTCAAAAGGAGGAGAAATATTCTGGGAAAAAAATACCATGAGAATTTCTGGTTACAGTGGAAGCGAAGCAGCAGTGACAATCTAACACCAAAATTCTCTACACAGCAGCACTCTTACAGCTCCTG
>NW_010201514.1:65245-67138 GCF_000695765.1 Mesitornis unicolor
TCCTGGAGTGGTGCTGGTCTCTCGTAGTATTGGGGTAGAGTTTTCTTCGAGAAAAGGTGTTAAAAGTTACAGCTTAGGATTTTTTTTATTTCTTTAAGTAGAAGTAGAAGTCACATGAAAGTACTCAGAGCAAAACAGGAGCCACAGTTACGTGCAAGACTTGCTGTCATTGATAACAGTCAATGGCATATTCCACATGCGTGACCAGACAAGTCTCTGCAAATAATTGTTTCTGGATAACATCTACACCACACACAGACGATGACACACACATGGAAGGCACATGCCACATGAGCACAGAAATGATGAATACTTTAGTATGAACGTGCAAGTACTGTGTTTCACACTAGCAATGCAGATTGTGTCTTCGGCATGCTCTCACTTCCTCAGGCTGAGCAAAAGGCTGCTGCAAGCAGCCCCTTAATTCAACACAAGCTTTCCTTCTGCTTTGTCAGCTTTCAATAGTGCTCGCTCTCTCTCATCTGGAACACTTGGCTTATAAACAGTCTAATCCAAAAAAGAAAATGAAGATATATACTGTCATTTACAACTGTGCATGCTAATCCCCCAGCAACATCTAATGACATACAGGAAAGCTGGTGGTTAGACTCAGACTAAGCCTCCCTGTGTAATTACTGTCAGTTAGAGGGCAAAACTCGAGACCAAAACATTTAAAAAAGCAAATGGAATGATCTTGGGCTTCTGCAAAAGCATTTAGCAGACACCAAAATGATCGTAAAGGATATCTTAAAAATAGGACTGTGGATGTTGCATAGACTTCCCAGCCAAAAAATATGCCACTTCACTCATATACAAATTTGTTTCTCTGTGTTTTGACACATTTGGCGTAATCACCATGATAGAAAACAATAAGAAGTCTACAGCATCTATCAGCTGTCCACCTATATGTTTTCTATACATCTACAGATGTATTTGGAGATATCCTGCTCTACAGATAGAATTTCATGTAATGGATCTTCCATTACCCTCTGCCTTACAAGAACAAAGACAGGTAGTGGCCTAAAAATTTCTCATCAAAGGATGTAAATAGAAAGAAATGAGGGGAAAAGGGGATTATGTTTGATGGTAAACAGCATGCAGAGAGAGACAAATGCCCTAACATTGCAGAATTAGTAGAGGGGAAAAATACAAACAAAAACTCTTAAGTTTTTAAGAGTTGGCACAACAAAAAATACCATAGCAAAATGAGGACTTTCCTAAACTGCAATAAGTGCTGGTGCACCAATGCAACCACTAGCTTTACACGTACTGACTATAAGTTGGTGTAAGTTTGAAAAAAACAAAAACATTTAACTTCTGATAAGCAGCAAAAGAGGACAAGAAATTACCTGAAATCCTGTTTTTGAAGAGCGCAGTTGAAGTTTTTTTCCCACAGTTTCTATCTAACTAACTTGTTACTGCATGAATGTGAAGGTTTGTTAACCAGGGACCAAAGTGGTTAACACTTCAGATCACATCTAGGATCCACACATTTTTAAGTAATAATTTTACAAAGAATCTAAAAAGTCTTATACTATTTTTATTTTAATCCTTCTGCCTGTAAAGCCACTTGCTTCACTTATCAGGATTTTTGCACAAAATAAAATACAAGGTAAGAAATGCACTTTGATTTAAAAAATCCCAAACTTACGTCAGTAAATCAATACAGTCTGAAAGGTGGTTACAGGATTAGATACCACCTTGCAAGACTAGAAAGGCAGGATTCTCAGCACAGCATTACCTAGCAGACTGAGGTAGCGGATTTTCTATTTCTCACTACTGCTGGTGCATGACATGGTCAAGGATGCACACCATCTTCAAGGCTTTTCAAGCTTTTGCCAGAGGGAGAATTTCAAAGCACACTTCTCCCTGTCTCGTAATACTAAACGGGCT
>NW_010201514.1:67169-94021 GCF_000695765.1 Mesitornis unicolor
GACATTTACACAGTTGAATCTTCTATTATTTTCTCTTCCCTAAAAACAATAGGAGCAATATGACTTGCTGTATTAGATATACTCCTGTAGGTGCGCGAAGAAGAGGTATAAAGGTCACAAGGACAAAACCCTATTTATTAGAAGGCTGTGAAAACCTCTATTAGCTCTGTGCTTTTCAGGTTTTCATATCTTCTGCATGAACACAAACTTCTCATGAATTTAAGCTCACTGGATATTTTCTAAAAATTGCCATCAGTGATTTCCCTGATAAGGTGTCTTGGGAAGAGCTGACTCTCCCAGACCAGTGGAGGCTGTGTGGGACACCTTGGAGCCCATGAAAGTTGCTCACTGTTGCTAGCAGGGCTCCTGCAGGACAATGCCCCTCGAGAGAGGTTTCCACCTCAGTGGATGGAAGGTGACACATCAAGCAGGAATCTCCTCCACCACTGAGGACTGGCCTTCAAGATCTGTCCATCTTCATTTTTATTTTGAAACAGGTGTTGTGATACAGCCCTGCAGACATTCTCAAAACATGCACTAATGCAGGATCTTCACACTGTCTTCTTTAGTTTCTCTTCCTGGTTTTTCTGGATTGCTTCCCAGGCTTCCTTTTATCTTTGAGCTTAGCAAACTGATTAATATAAATAACTCAATGTCCAAAAATATTCAGCTTTGGTAATCTGCAATGAGATCTCTCCTTTTCTTCACGCTCCTTTATATGCAGCTTCATTATGTTCATGCCAGATGAGCATTTAAGTGAGAGGGAGACGTAATGAGAGAAGAAGAACCAGAGCAGTATCCTTATGCTATGAGGTGGAAACAGACACCTGTGCTTAGAGATCCTTACCAAGCTCTTATTGATGAGATAACCTGTCTATATGCAAAGTATTTAGTGCCCAACATATAGTTTTGCAAGAGGCACAGAGAAATCTACTAAACAAATCCCAAAATAATTAAATCTTCTTGATACCACAGCATCTTACATCACACTCGCATGCATTCTGAGCCCCATTTAGTTTCAACAGCCTCCACTGTGCTTGGCTGATAAAATAATCTCCCAAATGATTGTAGCTCTAAAATCTATTAAACTCATGAAGTATTGATGAGGCAGAATTAATGTTGAGAGAATTACATTAACTGTCCCTCTCCCCCTCTATTTAATAAAAGAAGATCTCTAGAAGTAAAGCAGCACTGTGGCTGTACTACAAAATTCAGCATGCTCAGGTCAGGGAAATCTAAATCTGTCCACACACCTTTAGATGTATTTATCACTACAACACAAAGTCATTTAGTAAGAGTCTTATCCACAGAAACAGCCTTATCTGATGCCCAGAAATCATGCTCTCCATTCCTTTTAATCTTGGGTCTGATTTGTGTTTTACACACAGCTCATCATGCAAACCACGCATTGGGTAAGAGCCGTGTTCCTCATGCCCTGCGCTGCGGGGCTCATCAGCTGTGGGTAGAGAACATTACCTACTAAAACCCTGTTGCTGCCTAATTATAAACTTGGCACAAACAGACCCAAGTTTGGCAATATTCTCCATGCTGGATGTTTGCTGGGAGATTTTTTTTTTCCTTGCCTTATTGCTGTTTTGGATTTTTGGCATGACTTCAGCCAAAATTTTTCAAGCTAATTCGGAAACAAAGCATGGGAAACTGGAGTGATTTGTTCATGTTAAAAGCTTCTGGTCACCCCTTGAACAGCTTGAGAGGTTTTGTGATTTGGACCATAAACTTGCAAGGTGTCAAGGCGAACTCTTTGTATTTTGATCTCTGCAGAAAACTCCCAAACATGACTAAATTACTAACCTCTGAAAAAATAAATCTCTATTTGCATGAGCTCACTAAGGAGGTGACGCTTCCTAGCAACTAAATTCCCTGGAGACCCCACCTACTATGCCCCAGGATCCCACTACCAGCTGGGTGGAACCTGCTTGCTCCAAGCTGCACATACACTTCAATATTAAATAAATGGATGTGAAACTTGGTGTAAGGCTGTTCCATATCTAAATCTGAACTCATAATGGGTGGATGGTAGTGGTCCCGGCAGTGTATCCCATACAGGTTTTTATTCAGTTGTCTAGAGGGGAGGAAGGGGAACAGAAGGTATGAGAACACACGTTTTTGTATCAACTGCACAGTGACAAAAATAACCTGATGCACATATAGAAAAGAGCAAAGTTGATGTAACACTCCCTAAAGCAACATCTGAAGTTTCAAATTTAATGCTTCTCTTTCAACAGAGCACTTGGAGGGCTTGTTATCTAGATTTTTTAAAAATCAACCAATTTACAATATGCAAAATCCTATCATGGATCTTCATGCTGCTGTAATATCATGATCCACTGCAAACACCTCTGCCAGTGATCCAGCCAAGAAAGCAGAGAGGCACAGCTGCATGCAATGCTCTGCTCCATCTGCTGCCTTAACTGTCCTTCCCTATTTCTTCTCCAGTGGCTGTAGTAAGAGGAACATTCAGACGGATGGCCCACAGACCAGCTCACTTTTGCTGAGCAATTCCAACATTTGGATCATCTCAACTTCAGGGAGAAAAAAAGAAATTAAAAAAAAAAAGAAAAAGAAAAAAAAAAGCTAAACTGAAGAGATTCCCAGTTAGATGTAGGAAAACACTTGGGGAAATGACAGAGATTGAGACACAGAGATCTCTTCTGCAGAAGACCAGAATATACCCCCTTGTGTGAGGTTATCTGATTTAATACATTGAACACCAGTATAACAGTACTTCACATCTCTTAAGAGAGCAGACTAAATCCAACCTGGCTGGGACTGGAGACAGGCAGTTCTGGGCAGGGGACAAGTCCCTTTCCTTAGAAATCTCATGGACCAGATTTAACATTTACCACACCCAGTGGCACCAACATGCATATCTTTTGCTAGACTGGAAGAAAAGAAACAGACTAAAATTGAAGGAATTATAAGTATAGCATAGCAGATCTTGGTAACCCCCAAGATATTTTAAAATGCTCAAGCATTTCCACACACTTTCCTTCCTAAGGATGCATGATAATCTTCAGCCCATAGGAAGAGATAATGAAGATATGCAACAGAAGCACATTATGAGGTGCATCACTGTCCAAATTAATGACTTTGGAAAATGAAAAGCTACTAGAAATAGGACCAAATACACCAGGTCAGCCCTAATTACAGAGAACAGCTAATGATTCTGGCAAAGACTCTTACGGGCATGGCAGAATACAGGTAAAAAAGCAAAAGTTACAGCGGGTTATTTTTGCAGTCAGAGCACATATTCCAAGCTCTTTGCAGATAGTGCATAGTTGCACTATAATACTTCATGTCAGAGACCTGACATAAGATGAATTACCAAGAGAAATTCAATAACATTTTTGGTAGACATCAAGGATGTAAAGAATTGTGTCATAAAAATCAGACACCCAGGAATACACAGGGCATCACAGCCTTTTTAAAGGCAAACAAACTTAATAAGAATAAAGATACTGAAAATCTGTTTTTATATAATTTATAAAAAATCAAAGGAAACACCACTTGCTAAATTTTTATTTGCTTAAAATAGAGGAGAAAAAATGTGACTGTCCTTAATGGAAAAGCAAAAGAGATCAAAACACCAGATGAGTGTCTTGCTGCTGAAATCCAAATTTTCTCTGATATAGCTGAGCAACTAGGAATAACCAAAACCCCTGTTTAAGATGTGCAGTTGCTTCTAATCTAAAGAGTTGTGTGGAGATAGGAGCACAGCATCTCAGATTTCAGCTGAAACAACAAAAACCCATGTACTTAGGGAGGTACCCCTGCCTAAATTCAGAGTGAAAAAAGCAGTGGACTTCAGGCCTCAAGATACACATTCAGGTTCAAAGCCTGTGTTTGAAGCATTCACAGCTTTCCTGGGAAGAGGAAATCTGTAGGAAAAGGACAGGCACACAGTGTCACACCTGGTACAGGAAGATGCAGCTCAGGTTTATGATACAGCAGCCCCTCTGTTCACTTCACAGCTTGATCCTCCTCTGATCTTGATGGCTGTAATCTACTACAGGGTCTAGACGGACAGGGACAGAACACCATACCATACAGCATAAGTCAAGCTTAGAAACGTAAAAAACTCTTATGAAAGAAAAGAGTTTCAAGGGATGTCTGGGCTGGCAAAGAGCAGACTGACTAGGGAAAAAAGTGAAACACAGATCATGCCAAGGTTTTCTGTCCTACATCAGCCATGTTTCTTGGGACTCTGTAGCTGTGTAAGTATTTGATGTGGGAGGGATGGCTGCTCCAAGACCTGCTGAATGCTGTTCTCAACGCAAGGCAGGTTAAATATCTGCTCTGACATCCACAAGGCTGCTTTACAGAAATCTCATCAAAAGAGGTATCTTCTCATAGGGCTCAGAAAGACAACATCAGCTTAGCTGAGGGAATTCTAAATTCAGTCAAGATTTCCCTCCCAGCATTCAAGCATACTTCTCTAATCAGGTCCTAAAACCACTATGAATTTTTGATCTGGAGGCTGCATGACCTTTTCTAAGACTCTGATACAAGATGAGTAAATAACCACTGAGCCTCTGAGCTCAGCTGCTACGTCAAGATAAATTCAAAATGTTCTCTTGATGTTCAGTCATTCTTGGATTCAGTGGGTTAGGGACAGAGACAAGGCAAAACTGTTTCCTTGTCCTATCTTTTTTTTGTAATTATTTTTAAACACTCTAGGAATTTGAAAATAGGCAAACTTACAGTGGGGTCAGAGATACTTCAGAGATCTTTACAGATGAGAAACTCAAGTTACCTGATTATTCTACCTCAAAATAAGATTTTGCAAACAGTTTGAAGTGGGAACTGGGGAAGGAACAGCTGTGAAAACAAGCAAAATTTGCATAGTCTGTTTAGATACTATAATGGTTCCAGGAAAACAATATTTAATTCTGAGGAAAAAGCCTGGAGCATGGAGTAGTACAAACCCAGCTCCAGACTGCCTTGAAGAAACTCCAGGATGTTTACAATCCAGCAGTGAAAAGTGTCTCTTATCATTAGCTTATACCTCTAAGCAAGTTGGGAAAACAGGTCATTGTCAGGAGAATCAGTTTGTCAGCTAACTTGCTCTCAAGTTTTGAGATTCAACCAGGTCAAGCAACCATGCTGTCCAAGTCTGAGCATGAACTATACATTGAGAAACATTGCCCAAGCAGAACTCTGTGAACCAGATTGGGGGTTTCCCCCCTCCCCAACAAGTTTACTGTATCTGTGTGACACCACATTTCCTTGGAGCTACAAGAAGCAGCTTTCCTGATTTTACTGTTTTCTCAAAGACTCCTCTCACAGGGAGAGAAGATGCAAAGTCCGCACTGATTGATAGGGGGCAACAACAATGAGAAGCAACAGGGAAGCACTTTTTCATTCTGAGGATGGTCAGACACGGGAAGAGGTGCTCAGAGAAGCTCTAGAATTTCCTGTCTTGGCATCCAGGTAAATTCTGAATATCAAGGAACCTCATCTAATATCTGAGGAACCTGATCTAACAGGACCTGTTTCAAGTGAGCGCTTGGACAAGATGACATCTGGCAGTTTCTTCCAACCAAAATTATTCTATCATTCTAAGAAACATCTTGCTTCTGTTTCTTTCCTCTTGCTGCTCTTGAACTATGCTCTTTTATTAAGGCCAGCCATGGAGACGAGGCTGGTCCCAGCTGATGAATCTTTGAAGGGAAATTAAAACCTGACAACCTGACTACCAGGTCTGCTAATAAACTTTTTTCCTTTGGTGTTACACAGCATCACTATTTCTGAATTATGGCTCTACTCCTTGGCCTGTGAGAACCATAGCTTTGTCATACTGTAAGTACACAAGACAACTATTACAAACAAAGTATTGCAACTACCACCAAAAAGAAAACTAGATACAGACCCTATCCTGTTCTGCAATAGTAGAAGTCAGCACAAAATCCCATGGACTAATGAGCTTGTACTGCTGGTCTGTGGCTCATCTTTGGCCCTGCAAGTAAACTGCAGTTTAATAATTGCTGTTTGTATTCCCCAGTATATGGATATAGGTGCAAGCTTACAACATGGCCAATTGTCTGAAAAGCCAAACTGTAGAGAAAATTGCTTAAAAGAACAAGCTGCAGTAGAGTTTAACCAGGTACTGTTGTACAGGACTTTTTGTGCATTTGGCCAACCTCTTTGTAAAATTCTGGTCTTGGTTATCTTATCTTTTCTTACCTTTAAGACTATACATTCTGCAGAAGGCTAACCAATCTACATTTATATATCTGCTAGCTAATCCAGATCTTTCTGTATGATGTAACAACATCTGCTTTTTTTTAAATGGCAGAAAAGAACAAGTGTTCTCATGAGCCAGTCTTTGATTTTCAGTTTTCTACCCTGCAGGCTATCTGACTCTGAAGTCTTCTGCCAGTGGAGAATAAGCCAGTTTTCATCTGCAATCTGCACATGCTGGATGAAGAAAAAAATATCAGTACAAAACCCTGCTTGGCCAAGCGAAAGAAGGAACACAATCTTCTGCTGGTATTTTTTTCCCAAGGCTGATGGTGATTGATTGGCACCAGCCAGAACTGCATATATTGACAGTCTTTTGGATGAAAAAGCAAGATAAGCCTACAAACTGCTCCAGATCTGCTGCTTTTTTGCAGGTTGGAAGAGTTTCCTCAGGATTACCTCCCTCTAGTTGGGGCATGTCACTAATTACCTCCCGTTCTTCTCTGTCTCCTTCTCCTCACACTAGCGCAGCTCAGCAGCACAGACACGTCACACGTGATGTGCCAGATTCCCATAGTGCCTGTAGGAAGCTTGTGTCTCTGCAAGTGTTGCATACAGAGAAGCAGCAAAGCTTGGCACATAGGATGGAAAGGAGGAACAGGAAAACTGGTGTAGCACACAGGAGCATTAGCTACCTCCTTATCGCTCTGACATAAGCAAATCACCCTAGCTCCATGTGGCAAGTGTGCAAGTCAGGCATTCTGGGAGTGGACAGAAAGATTTCAGAGTGACTGGACACACCTACCACTTTGGGATGTATGTGGTCCCTCTACATTATTTTTGCTCTGGATTTTTTATACCACTAGCACGCTTTTTTAGTTTCCCCTGTTTTTAAATGAGGCCTTTGCGGTTCTTCTACTGGAGGTTTTAGCTCAACCACTCTTCAGCAGAATATAACAGCTACAAACACAATAAGCAGATGCCACTGGAGCAAATGAAATCACATTCCTCGCCTCGAGGCCCAGCATGCTGTTTTCTGTCAATGTTTCTCATACTGTGAGACTCCATACCAGAGGAAGAAAAACACATATAATCAACTCTGTCCCTGTATTTCCCATCAGCTAAAAAAATTAAAATTGAAAAAAACTAAAACCATCTTTCTGTAATTCTCATTGAACACCAAAATTGATCAAGACAGCATCACTTACCAGAATTTTCCCTCCAAAGAGAGCAAGTTTACATTCACCACATTTCCTCAAAAATGGCTTGAAAACATGCCCTGTAAAATAGGAAAGAAAGGCAAAGAAAAAATTAGTGACTGAAACACCACAAACTATGTTACACTTCTTTTTCACTCTGCTAGCATTTATCACCAAGCTTCCACCACTTTTCTGGTTTTAGGAAAGGAGGTAATTGGATCCAAACCTTCACAACTAATTATTAAATTCCACTGGTATTATGCAAAATGTTAAAATAATTGCAGGACTCCCTCAGACTGCTCAGACACATCACTGTCACTGACATGACAGCTATTCAGACTTCAGGGAGACGAGGTCAGCAACATGAAACGTGCAGCAGTGTACAGCAATTATTTTAGATGCAGCCCTAAAAATACTGGTCAACCCAATGTCTTGTAGTGATTTTGCTTTAACAAATGGTTCTTGAAATATGATGCACATAAGGCCCTAGACAGCGTCCTTGTTTGAAAATTACACACACCAAAAAAGGGGTTGTGCCACACTACATTTTTAGACTATATTAATTACTCCGTGTTGTCTAGAAGAACAAACAGGGAGAAGAATTAAGTAAATGCAATATCCAATTTGACACACACTAGGGCCATTTTGAAGAAGATTGAGAGCAGAAGTGACAAATGCCATCATTTTGCCAACCCCGAGTAAATTTCAAATGACAGCTACTCCTTATTTCTCCTCGAGGTGAAATCTTTGAAAGAACAACTCACAGAGCACACACTAACAATAATGTTAAAACGTTTAGTTTGTAAACTCCTGGAAGATGGAGGAGCTATGATTTTGCTGGTGTTCAGGTTTGGGAAGCAGTAACCATACAGCAAACGGAGAAGGATGCAAGTTTCAGTGCCTAAGTGTCCACACCAGTGAAGCCAGACTAAGTTTGAACTGTTTTAAATTCCTGTTCCCCCCAGTACATGGCTGAATTTTCCACAAGAGAGGCATCTGCGAAATTACTGCTGGATGAGTAACTTTACAGCTATACGCAGATGACTTGAAGCCCTGCATTATTGATCGCAGAAACCTGCCTTGGCTGCAGAAGCAGCAGATCTTTGCACCAGCAGCTCTCCTGAAGGATGCTGCAGGCATTCATGGGAGAGGAAGGGGGAATGACTTCTTAGGTCAAATTACATTTCTTGGTCATCATTACATGAAAAGTAGCTAAGAAATAAAATTTATATCAAAGAATAACCAAATAAATCTTAAAACATGGCAACTGGATTACAGTGCTCTAAATCCTGATTAGCAAGCAGACCTCTGATCTCATAAGACTGAGACTTCATTTTGGGTGGAGAGTTCAGGGTGGGGAGAGAAGTAAAAAAAGATCATTACAAACCAGAAGGGGCTGTTGTGGAAGATTTTAGGAACAAACATTTTTAGTCACAAAACTACAAACTGAAGCATCTTCTTCCCTGCTTGCTTGCTTTGTTTAGTGGTTGAGAAAAAAACCTGGGCATAGTAAGGGACACAGAAAAAAACCCAACACCCTCCCCCCCCCCAACACCTTTTGTACAGCTTGGCAGAATTTGTGAAAACACTGAAAAAAAGATGGGTCTTAACAGCTTTGCTCAGGCTCAGGGAAGGTGGTTATTATTCCAGTGCCATCCATTTCCCTCCCTAGCTTCCAGGCATTTGGCTGGGAAAGAAAAAATCAAGTCTAGAAACTCTACTTCTGCCTCTGAACTAATTGGATAACATCTGCATGCAGAAAATTTAGGAGCTTAAGAGACGAGCCAGGTCCAAAACAATCCAACAGCACCTCGACTCTGGATTAGCTCATTATTTTCTTCTACACCAAGAGACTGATTTAATATTTTCCCCTGAGAAGTGGCAAATAAGGGAAACTCTGTACTCCATGCTGTCAATCCCATGAATGCCTGAAAGACAGGGGCCGGCACCCTGCCAAAAGGGGCTGAGCCCCTGCTGGCACTGGTGCGGAGCTTCTGGATGCGGCCCCGGCAGTGCTCCCTCCCGCCCTCCCTCACCCCAGCACAAACGCCTGTGCAGCAAGCTTGGCTGGGGAAGCAACTGGGACTAAAATGAACTGGGCGAATTCTCCAGTCCAGTTCATAAAGTAACTGCGAAATAAATAAAAAAAATTCAAATTTTGTGCTGACACTAGGGATAAGGGGAGGAAAGAACGGACAGGCAGATGTAGAATCTGGGGAATGGCAGCTCTGGTTTTTTGGCTGCAGCGTTAGGTCCAACCAACAGTAGAGCTCCACTGTTACGGTACTGGGTTGCAGGCAGCTGCCTTAATCCTTAAGGAGTCAAGTTCAAGCCCTCTGTTGAGACCATGTACGACAAAATCTACCAAGAGAGCTAGGTAAAGGGTTGTCCACTTAAATCTGAGGCACAGACACAATTTATCATGTCTCTAGCCTTGCAAGATCTTACGAACTCTGGGGGTGGCAGATAGAAAGCTTGAAACTTTTCTAGGGAATGCTTTTTGCTTGATTTTAGAAGATGATGCAAAATGTGCCCTGTCTTTCTGGCTACAAAGGAGATGAGGTGTTCAGGCATAGAACAGACCAGGGACAGAGAAGGGAATGCAACATTTTTTGCTACATAATTAGGGGTGAGGGCTGGATGTAACTTGCAGAGAAAATCGAAGATTATTCACTCCTCCTTTGTATGCAGTCTGGGGTCTGAACAGAACTCGGTTTTAATGATTTTCAGTCTACCTAAGCATGTAGGAGGAATATTCCTTTTTCTCAAAGGTTTTGGATATTACTTATCTCCAAATTCTGACCACCATGTTTCAGAAAAGCTTTGCTGACTCTGGAGAATACAACATAAGAGGTGAAGAATAAATGACTACAGGCTTGAAGGCACATCAATTTTGGCTTCATTTGCATTTACTATAATAAACAAAAGAGGTGACATAAGGTTTGTCTGACCAGAATTACTAATGGAAGAGAATTTGCCTTTCCAAGTTTCTGTGCTTGAGAAAAATGAAAACCTGGAAGCAGTCATCTGACTATTCAGTGAAAGGTGCCTGTCTTTTGGATAAGTCTGTTTTCACAAATAGTTCTTTCAACAGAAGGGACTTACCACAAAAGGTTTTGATTTGCTTTGGCTATGAAGAGTTGGCTATAGGTGTACAAAGGTACACCCTAATATCCACCAGGCTGCTGGCACCAACCGAACGGCATATAGTAAAACTTTAGGTTTAATTGTTATCCCAGTCAGGGGAAGAGTTGGGGAGGAAGAAGAAAAGTTGCAGGTGAAGGAAAACTGTTGAGAATGAAAACATTTTTCTGAAAAAATTCACATTGAACTTGCCTTCTGCTTGGCATCTAAAATCACATACAGAATGAACATGTTTTAGAGTATAATCAATTGATTAGTATTAGATTTCAGCAACTTCAGCTTCCTGTAAGTAGCCACAACTTGCTATCCATGCCAGGCCAAAACATTTACAACAGGGTCACCCCAACGTGTGACACCACATCACTGCCAAGATGGAAGCGATGTCCAAATTAAAGCTGTCCAAGCATGTCCTCCTAAATGGTAAGACATGGTAAAATACTTAGCACACCAACAGATAGGAAAATTTGCTTTAAAGTACAAAAATACTTGATTTGAAACAGTAAAGAAAAACAAAACACTCTTGGGGAAAAAAATCAGGCTCATTATCTACCAGGAACAGCCTTTTCCTATAAGCAGCACCAGCTTCAACAAATGGGAATTTTTAATCAAAAAATCATACTTCCCCCCACTAGGATGCACATACACCAGTAGTGTTTTTATGTAGCCTTGTGTAAAAATTACTTTCTTTTTGTAAAGAAGAAAGTATTTTGTGAAACAGAATGTGGTGAGTAGCATAACAACACGTCATTCGTGTGTTCAGTTTCGTGACATTGCCTGCTTCACAAGACAACCCCTGCTTCTTCTCATCAGCTTCAAGACAGGTTTTTGTCAGTTCATACTGGCATCAGAATTAAGTTTATTACCACTGGCAAAACAGAAATCACTGTCAGGAGACATAATAACTAGTATTTTTTCAAGCCTGCACTCCCAAATCCATTAACATCCACCACCTTCAAGGATCTTTGGATCAAGTCCACTGTGAACAATCCTAGATAAGAACCCACGAAACCCGGTTACTTTTCATTAAAGCAAAGAATTTTTTGGTGACAGTTTATCCACCATTAGCAACAGATAAAGCAATCATTTAAGGCATAAAAGCGGTTACACGGAGGACTCTGGCCTGGTACATGTTGCAGCTGTTGCAGTTCATGTGGGCTTTACCCAGCTGGAGGAAGTGGCTGGCTGAAGTCATATATGGTCTTAAAGACTTTTCAAATGCTAGTAGATGCAATTCAGTTTACGATACTCAAACACAGAAGAAAATCTACACAATGATAAGCATCTCTCAGTTTTCTACTAGTAACATGCTTCTGTTGCAGTGTTTTTCAAACCTCAAGTAGAAGCAGGCATCCCTGGCTCCTGGGATGCTGTTTAACTTGGCAAAAATTGGGAAGAAGAAGGTTTTCAGGTTGGAGAAGAGTTTACAAATTATCTGGGTCAGGATATGTAACCTATAAATGAGCTGGATCCACTTTGCAGAGAAAGTGTTGGTTAGACTTCAGAGCAATAGCCTTCCTTTTATATATGTTCTAATGTCATTCACACTTATTTTACAACACATCATAGTACACAGATTTTGGCCATATATTAGCCCAGAAGGTATTTTTCAGTAGTAGGTTACTATGGCCCTACAGTAACAGAGTCCTGAGTCACCCTTTTTAGACAGGCTGATGACTCTGTTACCCAAGAAGCTGCTGACACTGGTGTTTGAAAAAATGTACAGCGCCATGCACGTTCAGTTTTGCCTAGGGTGCAGCATTTTCCACCTATTCCCACCACCTCTAGATTTCCAATCCTACTGAAACAGAAACAAACAAACAAACAATTTTTAAAAAAACAACTTCTAAAAGCAATGTTGAACACAAGAAGAAAAACAATCTCCTGCATGCTGATTTTATATGGCCAGTTTATAAAGGAACTGCACAACTTAACTTACATAAAGCAATCTTTTGCTGTGCAATTACATATAAAGACCCATTATCCTGTGAACATCTGAAAGTTTTCCAACAATAAAACATTTAAAGTTTAAGGGAGGCTTATAGGCTGGCTCTTAACAGAGACAGAAGCCTCCCTGTTATCCTGAAACTCCCCCTTGCTAAGCAAGGGTCCCAGATAGCAGGTGTATGATATGAAATAGCCTGGTCATCAGCAGGATTGAGGGGAGAGCTGAATGGCAGAAATAGGGAGCAACTCTTGCAATGAGGACAGACACAATCCTGGACACCATCAGAGGTAAAAAAACCCAGCAACATCATTAGAAGACTCTACTAAAACTAAACAGTACCATTCTGGTAGTTCCTCCTCCCACATAACAGTGCCAAAACTTGGAAGGAGGACAGTGGCTATGGCATAAGCACCTGGCATTTTTTTCATTTTAAACTTGCTCGATTTCTAAAACAGTTGCTTGAAAGCTTCATGCAGTTGCATGATATAAACAAGGATAACCAGGTCCCTCTCTTAAAGAAGTCCCAAAGGAGATTAGTAGCTTCAAAACAAAAAGGTTTGCCTGCACCATCAAACTTGCGGCTGGTCTGAAAACACATCTTTCAACCTGCTGCCCTTTCCATTTGGAGCAGAAGGAACTCAGATGCAAAGTCACCGTTACAGCGGCCAGAAGTCTTAAGAAACAGGAAACACAGGAAAGTAACATCAGGAGAATACAGAGGCTTTACTTCAACTTTTCTATTTTTATAAATGGAGCTATGAAGAAAAAAAAACCCACAAACTGTGTTAAAGATCATAAGCTGAACTGCTGCTTTTCTGTCCCACTTTAATCTCCTCATACATTGGATCTATTGACTTATCTTTAGTAGATGTGCTGTTGTCAGTTTGTCCCTACGTCCTGTGTGTCCTGTGGCTTCCAGCCCTGCCCAAGTGTGCCGCTTGCTCTCCTCCTCCCTGGGATGCTTCACTCCCACTGGCAGCTTAAGCCCCTCAATATTGCCAGCTCAATATTGACCATACCAGTACCTTTTTCATCTCTCAACTTTCAAGCAGGATAAACTTAACTAAATCTTTATATTCACAGCTGCTTTTCCAGGCATCAACTTGCATCGTAACACAACGGAGAGCTGAAAGCATAAAAGGACCTGGGATCTGAAAACACCAAGGCATCATATAACCAAGCACTCCAGCATGGAGAGTACCAGTGCAGGTAGAGCGTGTGGGTGCGTACAGAGAGGTAGCAGAGGTGGATGCAACAAATCAGAAGATGCCAAAGCATTAAGAAATACACGGTGGGACAGCTAGCAGCTATGGTGAGCAAGTAGAGCACAACACTGCGAGGGTACCAGCAGCAGAAACGCAAATGGGATGGCACTCACGGCTCATTCCTAAATCCCAAATTTTGAAATTGCTCTGGCAAGATCCCACAGTCTGTGACATCCTTTGCCATCTACACTGCCTGGGAGAGAAGCATGTGTGTATGTCTTTGTAAGCCAAAAGCCAGCATGCGTACTGCGTCCCTCAGCCACCCCGCTGGAGCTGCCTGCCCCTGTGTCAGGTGGCCATCGCAATCACGAGGGCTGCGCAATCAATAGGGGAAGCTATTAGCAAGCTCAATACCGAGCATGCACTTAGACTGAGGATGTTATTCATATATGAGGACCATGTGATTGCAGCAACATACTTCAGTTCTCAAAACAGGAGAAAAATGACTTCATTAATTGCGGGAAGAGGGTTCACATTTCTCTTCGCAGAAAAATGAGAAGTACTATGCCCCAAACGATTAAAAAAAAAATAAAATAAATGAATGGATCTCATAGTCCTAAAAATAGCTTGCACTCTCTAGCTCTGTGAGCTTGCTCCTAGCAATGCTGCTGGGCACTCCTGAAGCTGAGAGAGGGCAAGGACAACCAGTGAGGCAAGGACGGCGTGGATAGAGCCAGTGCTGCATTCCCCTCCTGCATCCTCAGCCAGCACATCCTCACCTGCCTGAGATCCCAGTGCCATCAGTGAGCAAATTCTACTGTCAGAAATAAGCACTCGCACAACTATGAAAGCTAAAAAAGATAGCAAGTAAAAAAACCCCAAGCGTAATGTAAGATGCTTTTGTTTTAAGAACTGATTTTATAGTTTTTCTAAAAGAAGAAAATGTTTATCTTCTGAAGATACAGGATTGACCCTAAAGCACCTTTAGCAGAAACTGGCTAACAGCATGTTTAGGACAGCAGTAAAGGACATTTAGAAGTGCAAATACATTGCAATGTAAATATAGGATTTTATATTAGAAATGTTGGTTTTATTAACAATTGTTTTTATAAACAATTTTTCCCCTCCCCCTGTCATGGTTTAGCCATGACATTAAGAGAGAATCTTACTTATGCAATAAACATGTTTTTACTTTAATCAACGCCCAGGGTTTTAATTAAGGATGTTATATCCATGTCATACAATGGAAATGAACACATCCATATACTGTATATATAGAATATATATGCTAATGTTGTAATAACATAGTACCCACAGTCAGCCATTCCCGTTATGCAAGAAATCATTACAAATACACACATGGGAGGAAACAGTCTCAAGTCATGGTCAATTTAATTACAGGCTTTAAACCTTCAAAGAATTCAGAATATACACTATATTTTTAGGACAAATTGAGGACGAGAAGGGGGCAGTGTATTACGAAGAATTTCTTGTAATTCAGTCAATTCATAGATGTAGCTAGTTTTGAGTATGTCAGATAATATTTATATCTTGTACATGTAACACTTTAATGGATTAATCACTCCATATTTTGTAATTTGGTTTTCCTAACTACTGTAATTCCAAAATTGTCTGAGAGCGAGATGAAAGCACAGCACTGTCTGCAATTGCGCCCCACAGGCTGGGGAGCTGGGGTGAGGAAGGTAAAGCGTCTCTTTGCAGAAGCTACGCCATCTACATGTGGTCACATTTCCTGATCTGAAATACAAAAATGTTGAAAAAAGGTTGAAATTATGCAAGAATGAGCTATTTGTAAACCTATTTCTATATCAAAGAAAGCCCATGAAGCAAAAAGTAAACAGTGTAAGAAAAAATATAGCAACACGATGAAAACACAAACAATGAAAATGCGGCACTGTAAACTAATTATTAACTACAACGAGCTGAAAATAAACTGCTTCCTTTCTGCCATGTTCACTTTAATCTTCCGAGAGGCAGGAAGGGAAAAGACAGGAGGAGGCAGCAGTTTCAGACTTGTGGAGCTTACCAAATCCCAGATCGGATGATTAGAGCAAAGCTAAGAAGAAAACATCCTCTTCTCTCTCCACCTCCCTCCCTCCGCAGAAAGGAAGCACAGCCTTTAGGACCAATCTGCAATGTTTGTTTGTTGCTCTTTAAAGGATTGCTCTGGAGAGCATTTTTCCTAAGCTGTTTTTATCTCTTTCTGGATGTTTCAAAATAAACAAGAGTACTGGAAATGGAAGAACAGAAAATGTGACATTCTGGTTTATTTTTTGATAGTGAGACAAGTTGTGTAAAGGAAATAAATAAGGTTCTTGGTTGTCATACAACACAGAGCAGAAGGGGGTAAGAGCTTTAAATCCGAGAAGCAGCATTGCAAGACCTAGGAAAAACCATCAATGGGCTGAGGGAAAAGTGAAAAAAGAGTGCTGTCTTTTGTGCTACTTCATTGATTATTAATTTACTTATTTTAATCATTAGATTTCATGTTAGTGAGTTCTATATCCAGGAAAAGAGAAAAAAGAAACAAACCCAAAACAAACAACCCAAAAAAGTCCACGTATTTTGACAGTTTACTTTCCAAAAAACCCCCTGCTCTCCAGTGGCTTCCAAAAAAAGACTCTCCCATAATGAATAACAGGAAATTAAATTCTCAGGACAACACACCAGAAGTACAAAAGAAAAGATTTTGCAGTGACATAATGCTTCGGCCTCAAGCGTGGGATCAAGTCTTTATTCTTTCACACTGCCCTTAAATACACCAGGTCTCCCCTTAGAAAACAAGTGTCCCAGCGTGAACCAGAATAAACACAAGGTTCATGTAATTCTGGGATTGTGCTACATTAATATAAACCTCTTTGCAATACAAAAGCCACACAAAGACATTTACTTTGCTGAAATATTCTATGGATTTAAAATGTCATTACTATTCAGTATAACCTCCTTTACTTTTTTTGTCTTATATTTTTCAAGATTAAGCAAATGCCTGAGCGGTGGAACCAATGACACTGGATTTCCAGCTCAGTTGGACTTGTGATGATAAATTTGCAAAACAGGCTGCATATCAGTGCTCCTGGCTCTCCCAGACCTCGGGATGCCCGGTACCCAGCTGCTTTTACTGGACAAGTGTTGCTGCAGCTGCTGGCAGTCACTTTGGAGGTGTCCACAGCACCCTGCTTCTGCTGCCCTGCACCCAGCCTGTCTCCTTGCCCCAGCTCATGCATTGGAGGAAGGACTGGGAAGCCTGATGCTGCCTCTGAAGCCCCCTCCCTGGATAGAGACAGCCTGCAAAGTTACAAAGAGGAGGACTGGCGTGCAGACACACTGAGTTAACAGCCTAACCCCCACTTCCTCAGGAAATTGGGCTAAAAATCTGGTTTTTCTCTTGCTGTGACCCCCCTCCCCACCTCCAACTATGCATGCTGCAGATGCAGCATGAAAAAAAAAAAAAAAGAGTAGCATAGATGTAAGGCTTAAGGACTATACTATATCCCCAAACAGCATCTGGATTACTGTCTCAGGCATGTTTCAGAAGTGTCATTGGCTTCCTGTTTAATATTCATGCTTTATTGCTGCACAAAGACAGCCTCCGCTCAAAGAGCAATACATTACTCTCACTACTCTCACATCCTCTGAGCAGATCCTTAACGAGAATATTCTGGTTTCTTGATATTCAGAGACCTTCTGTTGATATCAGCGGAAGATCAGCATATGCCTGACTGCACAGCACGCAGAAATGGAGAAGTCAGCTCTCCCTATTAAAACTGAGCCATGGGATTAAAAGGGACCTTGAATGACGACCTAGGCTGCTTCTCAGCTCAAGGCAGGATCAACTACACTTATGTTACTCTTTTTATTAGCCCACCTGATGCAGCTGGGGGAAAACAGATACACTTGGGGGCTCCAAGTCCCTTCCTTAGCCTGAAATATCACTCCTGAGTTGCCCTGGTCCAGCTCTCTGCCACACCAGTTAGTTTAATAAGAGATTCCTGCCTGCAAACCCTGCTTTCCTTGCGTTGCCATGGTTACAACGCTGCTATTACCATGCTTGTCAAGCCTATTTTTAAAAGCCTGCATAACAGGAGATGCTGGGTAAGGTCTTAATCTCAACAAGGTCTAAAACTCCTCCAACAAGGGTCTACTATTTGTACAAGAGAAGTGCTGCACTCTGAAAGTGAAAAATGGGTGGTGAAATGCCCCAGACAGGGACTCTGCATCGCCTGCATCCCAGGAAAGAAAATAATTTTTAAAAGGTATTTTAAAGAAGAGTGCTAAAGGACAAGAAGAAAGTACTCCTGTCAACATTAACAGCAGAAAACTCTTAAATGCTTGTTAGGAAGCAACTCAGGTGTACTGGAGAGATTGGCATCATGGGTGGCTGGAGGAGCCCTCTTGGAACTGGCTGACAGATGGGAAGCAGAGAGGCTTTGGCAGTGAAGATGGGCACTTTGTGCTCAATAAAGACAAACACAGTAAAGAATGCACAGGCCAGGTTACGCTGCTAGAAAATTAGGAAGCTGAAACAATTCCTTTTGCAAAGACATTCTGGACAGACAGAATTATAATTTGAAGAGGCCAGAGAGAAGGAGGTTGCAATCATTTAAGACATCGAATGAGCGCTTAGGTGTGAATTTCAGCTGTCTGGTCTGGATAGCAGAGGGCATTTCTTGAGAGACAGTATGCAGAAAGAATCTGCTGATTGCGGAGTAAGGACAGAGGGAACCGTGAGATGCACAGATTTTGGCCTTACTGAGGGACACTGGTGTTGCCCATGGCAACAGGAGTGGGAGATAATGGGGAGAGCTGCAGGTGGAGGGAGGAAGGGATGCATCAATGGATAGCTGTTTGGCCATGCTGAATGAGACTTGAGGGCTTGGTATACACAAAGAAGTGAAGAAAGACTAATTCAGGGTATAGCTTGGACAAGGGCAGAGAGAACTAGTTTTATGTACCAGTTCTAAGAATCATGTGTATGTGTATCTACCTATCTATGGCTCTGTCATGACTTACATTTAAATATAAATACCTATTTACATATAAGTGTAACAGCAATCAAAGGAAACTGAAATAAAGTCATAGTCAGAAGAATAGGAGAAGAGAAAACACAGCCCTCTACTCCCTGCCAAAAACAGAAGTGGAAAAAGGTCTTTTCCTGCATTTCTTTTTCATAGCATGGCAGGTAATAAAGCACATAGTAGCAAAATGTTTGCCTGTTAGTCCCCTGGAAAGTTAAAGCAGACAAAAAAAAATTAAAAATTATTGTTGTAGCCAGCTTCTGCATAGTGCAGCTCAACAAATCTTTCCACATTTGGTGGGTGGGTGTCCCATGCACCCACACTGCCACACACCTTACGGGATCTGTGAGGAGCTACTGGCCCCGACAGCAGTCACTTAGCTGCTATGACACCCCCTTACAATACCAGGGACGTGTATTTTGGTCCAGTGATGGATGCGTGTGTAGCCATGTGTCAAATCCGCCAGCACGCTGAGTGCTGGAAACAAATGGCACTTTCAGAGCAGCGCATCTGGGTCACTGCCTGCTCTTGCTGTGCCTGTGAGGACCTTGGGGAAGAAAAGCAGAGCAGGCTGCAGATTTGAGAAGCTGTGCTGGCAGGTCTTATTTAGGCCACTGGCTGTAAACTGGATACTCTCAACCTGGAACAAGAAAAGTGGATTTTTGGTACTCTAAGGGTAAGTCTTTTGTACCCCTAAGTGATGAGGTGGCACTGGTTTATTTTCTCCCTACTCACAGTTTTGCAGGTGTGTTCAGGATTATAAAAGCACATTCAACCTCCTCCCCACTCCCAGTAAAACAGACCACAGACCACTGAGGAATAACACACAGAAAGCACTCACAGGCTCTGCTTGTTACCACCCCAACTAGTTTGGATTCGTGCATTTAGGAAATGTCACGTTTGATTTTGACCCAGAATCAAGTTCACTCTGCCTGGCTGCAACACAAGCCGTGCCATTCATGCGGCGCCCGGAGCGCAGCCTCCAGCTGCAGAATGTGGGTTACCAGAAGCAGGAGACATCTGAGAAGGAGCATTCAGAGCAGCACGTGTGCCACTTGCAGCCGCGAACACATTCGATTATGAACTCTGCAAAATGCATGAATGGTACAGGCTGACAGTACAGTCCCTGGAAGTACATATCCATAACAATCCTATGGAAAAAAGGAGAGATGCGTGCCAGAGGCACACAGACAGGCAAGATTTTTTTTTTCTTTGAGTATGCAAACAAGCTAATTAATTTCCCCTTCAAAAACAAATTGGGCAGTCTGGGAGCTGCTGCATTTCAACAGTAAACATCATCAGCAACAGCTAATCAATAGTCATATTTTAAAATCAAACTGTACATGCCAAAAATGTCAAGTTCATTTCTCCCTTACATCTAATGGTAAAGCGTCAACAGAATTTGGGACTATGACAGTCCTACAAAGCCACTTGCACTGCAGCTGAACAGCCTATGCAGAAACACTACCTGCCGCATCGACATGTCCTTCTCATCCTGCCTTGCTTTATTCACCTTGGATGACAACCAGTTTATTTGGTCCACTTCCTTTTCCCATGTTACGTATGTGCCCATCCACTGCTTACTCCACTTTTAACCGACCTATGCAGATATACAACTATAGCAAGTGCTTTGAAGCACCTCATGCACAAAAGTGTATAAAGAAAGCAAATTGTATTCATTCTTGTCATGCACGTGTATGGGGAGTGAAAGCGGTACAGCCTCTACAAGCAGACAGGTGCATTTAAAAAAAGGGCAGAAAGTAGGAGAGAGCATGCTTTCTCAAAACCACGTGTGCTTTATCAACCGCCTGAACTCCAAGTCACTTCCCGTTTCCAGACAGGCACCTCTGGGTCACATCTTTCATCTCTGTCAAAATTTAAACAGCTCACTGGCTGCCATTTCATGCGAAGAGGAGGAAGGGACACAGACTGAGCATCAGATAGTCAAATGCAGAAATGTGCTTAAACAGAAGCAGAAAATCTTCTCCCAAGGAGAAGACTTCCAGTACCAGGACTATGCAAGAGGAAGAAAATAAAAAGCTGCAGCTCTGCAGAGTGACAGATGCATATCATACAGCTGGGACTGTTTATGTCCTTAGAGTTTCCGCTGCTCTAGTGGTAACAGAAGAGTTTTTTCCTCCTGGGCAAGCTCTTTCTCACCCTAGGATTCACAGTGGAGCAATTATAAGCTTCCTAAAAGCCCTGCAAAGCTTTCAAGGCTTGCAGTAGCTACAGCTTCTGACCCAGACTTGACTGCAAGCATTAGTAAAGAGCAGGGTGGTAGAAAACACTGCAGCCCAGTTGAAGGTTTAAACACCAGATTTCAGCAAGTTCTGCCCTGCTTACCTTAGAAATGCCCAGCAATCCTTTTGCTATCAATAACATAAAACATTAAAGTCTATTTATGAAGGTGACTACCTCACTCCATCAACAGAGCAGTGTCGCCGTGCAAATGTCAGGCTTACCTCCCATTTTGAGGGGGAAGTGCCAGTGTCTGAAAAAGCACATGCAAAGTGACAAGGGCACACAAAGCATTTTGTAGGCTTGCAACAAAACCCTGTTTGTAGGATTCCCTTAGTGAAAGAATGTATGTTAACTGAGCAAGCTATTTATAGCAACTCTCCATAGAAAGGAACTGTCTCTTGGTTCCTGTCCTCATGAAATGCAGCTTTCTCAGTTGAGAAACCCTCTCTTTACTCTAAAAGCATGGGGAAAGGGAAGATGCTACACCACATACATCCTGCCATCTCCAGTTATACTGGAGATAAGGCCTCCCTGTGTTGTTGGCACAAAAGGTTGCTCATGCGACATCTGCCCACAGATGCACACACATTTAATTACAGGCTCTTAGCCTACATTAAAACAAGTATATCTAAGGAAGACCTTATACCTAAGTATACCTAGGGAAGATGCTGCTCCTTAGAACGGGGACAAAACAGGAGGGAGCGATCCTGGCCTCCCTGCAGTGAGCCCTTCAGAAGATCCCAAATCAGAGCATGTTCACATATCCTCATGTTTTTAACACTCTCTGAAATAAAAGTATCCATACTTTAATCCTGATCACACGCAGCCAGCCAGCTAGAAACACACACTCCTCTGTACACACCTCATCAGGTTTGCAAAATCATCACACAGAATCTCACCTACTTGTTACAAACGACCCAGATTCACAGTCTGCTTACTATCCAAGCTTAATTAATTATTGCTGCAAGTTTGCTCAGACAAGAAGCTGAGCAAACTGCAGGCAAGTGACTTTTCTTAAGGAAAAAAAGCTGTTTGGGGAAAAAGAAGTAAAACAGAGCAGATTCACTTTTTCGAAGTTCAAAAAAGTAGTTAAACAAATACACCAGCAACTAAAAACCGATAGGCCCATAACTTCAATTTATTTAAATATTTTCACAGATAAGATGTAATTAATTCTCTACATCCAAATCTGGGAGACTTCTGCTGCTGGGCTTCTAAATCTCAAGATTAGAGCTACTTGGCTTATAAACTGTGCCACACTGTTCAGAGAGCCCTGCTTAGACCTGACTAGTGGGAAGAAAAGAAAGAAAAAATATTTTTGATCTACAAAAAGTTTTTAATTTTTGGCAAAAGCTTTATTTCAGATTAAAATAACCACACTTTTTCCAGTTGGGAGACTATATATTCTCACTGTCCTCTGCCCCTCTCAAACTTTAGACAAAACACAGGCTCTCACCGGATAGCCCTGGCCCCTAAATCTCATCCATCAACAGCTCTGCAATAAAATCCCTCATAATTGGTTCCCTCATACTGCTTCTTTCCAGTATCTCACACTGACACTCTTTGTTGGTTAAAAAAAAAAGGCATATCTTAAATCTAATGATCATACCAATAAACCTAAATTAGACTAATGGGAATACTGGACTGAAAATAAAGCTCTAAAAGCTACAGGGTACACATATATCATGAGACTTTATTAAACTATAAATCTGTTTATTACAGTCTTATTTTCTAAAGACAGAATTATCTTAAGCCAATTTGTTGCCCAATATAATAGCATTTGGTGTCTATAATGAATATTAGATTATACCAGGGTAAGTTTGTTTATAATTTTAGATTAACAGAATAAGACGCAATGAAGTGTTCACATAGAGGAAATAATGAAACACAATACATCTTCCTTTCATTTTCATGACATAATAGCTGGTACTCTCCAAGTCATAAGCAAGAATCTTGCTCACAGTACTTGAAATACTATTTGAAAAGAGGATTTTCTCCTTCCACATTCCACAAAGAGCTAGATTAAGCTGATAAATGGCATCACTTATTGTAAAGGTTCAACTCAGTCCAACCGATTTGCCTGTTGGTTACATTGCCCTGAAGGCTGGGTACTGGAGACACTGGGCTTTGAAATCAGTCCCTTTGAAATGCTCTGGTTTAAACTCTGAAACAGCAGTGGGTAAGCCATGCATGAGAGTGAGCATGAGCAGGAACTTCAGACATTGGCTATGTCGCCCCAGAAGACTTGTCCTAAACCACAGCCTGGAGGAAAAACCCAAAGGTTTTATACTTTTGCACTCAATACGTGCAGAAAGGCACACACGCTAAAATGTAACCTAAAATGTAGGTGATATTTTCTTGGACCATTTGACAACTCAAAGTTGGAGTCCTTCAGACTCACAGGTCATCGACTCAGGGTCTTTGCACCAACTTATTAACTGATGATTGATAAAATCACAAATCTCTGTAGGAAAATCATCATGCAAGCTTCTGTATGGCCTTTTCATCACCACCATCTCCTCTCCCAGCAATTGCTGTGTGATATGGTTGTGTCTGTACCATCACTAGCTCTCAGTCATTGCTGCATTCAGATTCCTTCAGGGAGAAATGGATGACCTTTGCTCTGCCTCAAGCCATAGTTTCTATGTGTTGGGGCTGTTTGGGAGGGTTGGTAGGAGAAGAAGTGATGGCAATGTGCAGCCAAAGCTCAGCCTGAGCTCTTGCCCTGCCCCTCTCAAACTGTTTCTTTATGGTGAATGAAAATCAAATGGAAAATAAGAAAGTTTTCCTTCTAGCAACCAGTAATTTTAATTCTTTTTCCATCCAGTGTGATAGGGAAGGAAGGAAAGGAAACGGTGTCCCCACTTTATTTAGATTTGCTGCAAATATTCAGAGGTCTCAGTAGCCCTGTTACCCAAAAGGTAAACAGCAGTAGTGCTACACTCCAAGAAAGCATCCCCCAAGCCTACTCTGAACAACAAAAATAACTACTGCCAGCACCAACTGTCATGTGTCAAAACTCAATGCTATTCTTGGAGCACATGCAGGCTCAGGAATTTATTTTCTTTCTTTCTTTTTTTTTTTTTTTTTAAAGCGAAGTAATTTCTAACCAGTCCAACTAACACATATGATGTGTGTGATGGTCTTGGCAGTTGATAATTTTCTAAATTACAATTACTAGCAGTTTATCAGTCTTAACAGTTTGAGACAGGCAGTTTGACAATGTTAACGGACGCTGCTGAATAAAAATGCAGTTCCCACGGGCCCTCTCGTGCACACTTTTTCCTTCCTGCCGGCTGGAGAATTTCAAGTGCTCTGCTGTGATCTGGCAAATCCTCACCCTGGCCCTACACCGCTCCTCAGATCACTGCCAGTGCGGCTCCATTACATCTCCATAGCATATGCCATTGAAAAAAAATAACCATTTTTACAATGTATTAATTGTGCCCCTTCTGCCACATGGTTGCAAATAGCTCTGGCAAACAACTGCACCTCAATGAATATAAAGTTTGTTTGACCAAGAAGTAATTGGAGTTGCTTGGCACTGAAGATGAATACAGCAATGCTCCAGCTGACACATCTTGCACAGATAGTCCTATCAGGTCTCTTGTACTTACTTGTATATACAAAACACAGTAAATAACCTTTCTTGGAGTTTTGCACTTAAAAGAGCGAGGCTTCTGGACAAGCTGAAATATGAGCCTCTTTAGACTCTGAATGACTGAATTCATCTACTAGCCCTTTACATTCAGTAAGCCACAATAAAGTCCCTTCACAGACAAACTTTGACAAGTTCTATTTTTTTCCTCTAGCACATGCATAATTTTTATTAAACAGATCCGTATTCACAAATAAACTGACATTAAATGAATACTAGAAAGAAAAAATAGATTTTACACTTTTTTCCTTTAAACCTTGAAAACTGATCTTTCACATTGCATTAAAAAGCCGTAACTCTAGACTTAGGCGAGTTGAGCAAGTTATATTGTAGGTACTAAATCTCTGGAATGTCAGAGTGCTATACCCACTTTCAGCCAAAGCTTCAGCGCTCCTGATGTTTTTTGCTTGTGTTAAGCTCACTTTATGCTGTTAAGTGTTCACATGATACAGTCATCAGCTATGTGTGGTTTTCCCTCTTGCAGGTTTTTACACCCTCTGTCTTTTAGAGTTTCTAACAATAATTTCTCTGTGCCAGCAATTTCAAAGTTTCTGCCATGAAGGAGAAATGCGCTTTTTATCATCATTCTGCATCCAGAAGTCACCATTTGTGTTGCCAGGGATTTTACAGAGTAGGATCTTCACAGATGCTTTACATCAAAAGGACCAACACCGCTAAGGACTCCTAGCGTGGAAGCTTTGCATTTGTCTGATCATCCTTCCTGCCAGCATCAATGGGAAAATTCTCACTCATCTGTATACGAGCAGGCTCCAACAGACAGGGAAAAAAAAAAAAAGCACGTACAACTGCTTCCTTCTGTCAGTAAAATGGAAGAGGTTCCTTTTCAGGGGGCAGCAGAATCCACCATAAAAGCTGCATTCAGAAAATCACAACTATTCTCTTCTGACATAAAATACGACACCTTCGTGAAAACATATTGCAGGCCTTTGGAAAGGTAAAAGGGGCATATAAACCATTTAACCTTTTTGTATGAATACCTCAGACATGAACTGCAACCTTTCATTTCAACTTAATGCTACCATAGTTGTTTGAATCCCAAGGCAAAGAGAAAGAAAATCAGCCCAAAACCATGAACAAAAGCAAACCCCAACACATACTAGAAAAGTAAACCTGTGTGTTTCTCCAGATGACTCCCTTGATTGCCTCTGCCAGAGATGCTGCTCTCCAGAGAAGCCAGAGAGCACCTGTAAGCAGGTCCATGCTCAGCTGGGGAATACTCCTTGTCCATTAGCACCGTTGCTCAGAGCATGGCTGATGTATGTTATCAGAAATAGTGTGGGAAGCAGGAGTTTGGAAGTGATCATGCCCCTGTAACTCAGCACTGGTGAGGTCACACCTCAAATACTGTGTTCGGTTTTGGACCCCTCACTACAAGAAGGACATTGAGGCATTGGAACATGTCCAGAGAAGGGCAATGAAGCTGGTGAAGGGTCTGGAGAACAAACCCTACGAGGAGCGGCTGAGGCAGCTGGGGCTGTCTCAAGTTGCGCCAGGGGAGGGTTAGATTGGATATTAGGAAAAAATTCTTTACTGAAAAAGTGGTCAAGCACTGGAACAGGCTGCCCAGGGAAGTGGTGGAGTTACCATCCCTGGAGGTGCTCAAAAAAACCAAATAGACGTAGCAGTAGACTTCAAGACATGGTTTAGTGGGCACGGTGGCGTTGGGTTGACAGTTGGACTTAATTATCTTAGAGGTCTTTTCCAATCTTAATGATTCTGTGATTCTATGAGGTGACAGAAAGACCTGTGGTCCCATGCACACCCCCGGGGCAGGTCCAGGGGCTCCCAGCAGGGACAACAGACAGGTAGCCCAGCCTCAGCCTCTTCTGCCCACTTGACAGCTCTCCCTGTGGTATTCAGTGGGAAGAGGCTCAGTTTGCCTGTAGATGCTCAGAAAAAGCATGCAAAGTATCATCTTTCTCTAGGTTTTTATTGATTGATTTTTCTCACAGATACCAATACTATTATGAAATTAAATGGTCTCCTTCTGAGTCAGAACATTTTAGATATTGAAGGGAATGCAATTTAAAAAAAAAGAATTGAAGGAAGAGGATAGTTTTGGTCATCCCCTTCCTCTTCCAACACTTCAGTAGAAAGATTAGTTACAAAAACCAGTGGAGGGTGGGAGCAGGGGGGAAGTATTTCCACACAAAAATCCCCACCAACACTCCTCCCTTGCACAGTGACACAAGCGGCTCC